>NC_069503.1:142108448-142253448 GCF_027579735.1 Bombina bombina | reverse complement strand
TGTCACTGTCACACTCATTCATAAAGTTATCAGGAAGGTAGTGGCTGCAGGGGACCGCCTCTAGGAATGGGCAGTCTTGTTTGTCCTTCCCATATAAAATGAAGGGGCAGCCTCAAATCTATACAAATATATTTAATGTAGGAAATCACAGAGCGTTGCAGATCAGAAGTCTTTTAGAGATGGAAGAAGCAGCAGCTGTAAAGAGCAGGCAGCAGCGTTTAATGGGACTTTCACAGCTCCACTGAATAGGAGCCTTCAGCTAGTTTTATGAAAAGGGGCTCTCTCCAAGGGGAAAGCAGAGCAAGGTTTCCCTGGGAAGAAAGTACTGCCTGTGTGTGATGCTGAGTCCCTCTCACTCTGTGCCACTCACTGACTGAAGCACTCACTGCTGGGGAGGCAGGTATAAAATACAGCATGGCAAAGAGCTTATTGGCTGGCCTGAGAGTGCCATGTGACTGTCAGACCCTGAGATACTTGTTTATCCTACACCTCCCACCTTCCTTACTAGCAGCCACTGGCAGCCTGCAGAAATAAACTGCATGAATGGGCTGAGGGCTGCTCTTCACATTATAAGAGACAGGCTGAGGTAGGGATGCTACTGTGTGTGTGTTATGTGTGTGCCTGAATGTCTGTATGCCTGTGTGTGTGTGTGTGTGTCTATGTGTGTACCTGGATGTGTGTGTGTGTGCTTATTTGTTTGACTGAATGTGTGTATGCCTGTGTGTGCTTCTGTATACATATGGGTTTATGTGTTATATATATGTGTGTGTGTGTGTGTGTGTTTGTGTATGTTCTTAGATCAGCCTGGGGTTATATGACTTTGTGTGTATATATATATATATATATATATATATATGTGTGTGTGTGTGTATTTGTGGATGTGTGTATTTATAAGTTGTTGTGTGTGTATGTGTGCATTTCTGAATATAAATAGGTATATGAGGGATATATATATATATATATATATATATATATGTATGTGTGTATATATATGTATAAAGTCAGTAAAAAAACAACACGCTCTGGACTTAGCAAACGGTGCAAAAAATGCCTTTTAATAAGTGTTGTTTTGGGGAATACACCCCTTCATCAGACCAACGTTGGTCTGATGAAGGAGTGTATTCCTGAAACATTACTTATTAAAAGGCATTTTTTGCACCATTTGCTAAGTCCAGAGAGTGCTGTTTTCTACTGACTTTATCTGAATTACTACTCAGCACCCTTGCAATTGATCTAAGTTTGTGAGAATGCTCCTACTCCTATTTATATAAATATGTGTGTGTGTTTGTATGTGTGTTTGTGCATCCGTATTCATGTGGGTTTATGTGCTTTTAGATATGTGTGTGTGTGCTTAGATTAGCCCGTGGTGTGTGTGTATTTGTGGATGGGTGTGTTTATAAATTGTGTGTGTATGTGTGCACTTCTGTATATAAATAGGTATACAAGGGATATACTGTATATATATATATATATATATATATATATATATATATATATATATATATATATATATATATATATGTGCGTGTGTATATATATAAATTAATATATATATATATATATATATATATATATATATATATATATATATATATATATATATATATAAAGTCAGTAGAAACAGCACTCTCTGGACTTAGCAAACGGTGCAAAAAATGCCATTTAATAAGTGATGTGCATCCGTATACATGTAGGTTTTATGTGCTTTTAGATATATGTGTGTGTGTGTGCACTTAGATCAGCCTGTGGTGTGTGTGTGTATTTGTGGATGGTTGTGTTTATAAATTGTGTGTGTATGTGTGCACTTCTGCATATAAATAGGTATATGAGGGATATACATATATATATATATATATATATATGTGCGTGTGTGTATATATAAATATATATGTGTATATATGTGTATGTATGTGTATATATATATATATATACACATGTGCTTAGATCAGTGTGTTGTTATATGAGTTTGAAAGTGTATACAGTCTGCATATGTATATTATACTATATATGTGCTTGGAAGCATTTATGCACATTGTAGTCGATAAATCAGTAGATAAATGTTTTATTTTTTTTCTGAATATAGCACTTTAACCAGTCTGCGTATATTAAATCATAGTGCAAAAATATAAGTGCAAAGCAGGATAAAACTGTAATTATTACAATGCATTATGCTCACAGAATAGTTTTTGTGCTTAACCAGTATTTGGACAAGTAAAAAAGAGAGCGCTATAATATATACCGTATATACAAACATAAACACCTTGATCATTTTAATAAGTTTGCCCAAAATAGTGTTCTTTATTTGAATAGAACATTCCTATAATACTTTATTGCTTTAATCATCAATTTAATTAATCTATATTGAGATACACCTGGAGGCAATATGTTCTGAGGATTCAATACCTTACAGAGATTTGCAAAAATTAGAGCATTCAATTTGCTAAGATGATGGTTTACTTATGGGTTTATATTTTGTAGTGAGTATGTGTGTGTGCTGTGTGTTTGTATGGTGTGTGTATGCATGTGTGTGCTGTGTATTTGTATGGTGTGTATGTGTGTGCTGTGTATGTGTGTGCTGTGTATTTGTATGGTGTGTATGTGCATGATGTGTATTTGCATGGTGTGTATGTGTGTGATGTGTATTTGTATAGTGTGTATGTGTGTGCTGTGTATTTGTATGGTGTGTATGTGCGTGCTGTGTATTTGTATGGTGTGTATGTGTGTGCTGTGTATTTGTATGGTGTGTATGTGAGTGGGTCAGTATTAAGGCCAGTTTTTTTTAGCAGCCCATCAGTGAGTTAATTAGAGCAATTTGCAAACACTACACAATGCAGACTGCAAGGTGTGGTTCCCTCAACTGTTTCACTGCTGGGCCATTTACAAAACTGGCTTTAGAGGGAACACTGGCGTGGTTATATTTGTGTGTACTGTGGGTATATGTAGGTTTGTGTGCTGTGGATGTTTGTGAGTGTGTGCTGTGTGTGTTTATATACATGTGTATTTATGCTTGTGTGGGTTGTGTGTGTGTGCATTTATATATGTGTGTGCACATGTGCTAGCTGTGTGTTTATGTGTGCATGTGTATGTGTGTGTGTGTATATGTGTATGTTTATGTGTGTTCTGTGTGTATATCAGTGCTGTGTGTGTGTATGTGTGTGAGTGAGAGAGTGCATGTGTGCATGTGTATATGTGTGTGTATATGTGTGTGTTTATATGTGGTTTGTGTGTATATAAGTGCTGTGTGTGTGTGAGAGAGAGATCACATGTGTGCATGTGTATGTGTGTGTGTATATGTGTGATTATGTGTGTTCTGTGTGTATATAAGTGTAGTGCTGTGTGTGTGAGAGAGAGAGAGAGAGCGCATGTGTGCAACTGTGCATGTATTTGTGTATATGTGTATGTTTATGTGTTCTGTGTGTATATAAGTGCTGGGTGTGTATGTGTGAGAGAGAGAGCGCATGTGTGCATGTGTATGTATGTGTGTGTATATGTGTATGTTTATATGTGTTCTGTGTGTATATAAGTGCTGTGTATGTGTGTGTGTGTGAGAGAGAGAAAGTGCATGTATGCATGTGCATGTATATGTGTATGTTTATATGTGTTCTGTATGTATATCAGTGCTGTGTGTATGTATGTGTGTGTGAGAGAGAGAGCGCATGTGTGCATGTGTATATGTGTGTGTGTATGTGTGTGAGAGAGAGAGCGCATGTGTGCATGTGTATATGTGTATGTGTGTGAGAGAGAGAGCGCATGTGTGCATGTGTATGTGTGTGTGTATATGTGTGTGTTTATATGTGTTCTGTGTGTATATCAGTGCTGTGTGTGTGTGTGTGTGAGAGAGAGAGAGCAAGAGAGCGCATGTGTGCATGTGTATTTTGTGTGATGTTTTTGTTTATGTGTGTTCTGTGTGTATATAAGTGCTGTGTGTGTATGTGTGTGAGAGAGCGCATGTGTGCATGTGTATGTTTATATGTGTTCTGTGTGTATATAAGTGTAGTGCTGTGTGTGTGAGAGAGAGAGAGCGCATGTGTGCATGTGTATGTTTATATGTGTTCTGTGTGTATATAAGTGTAGTGCTGTGTGTGTGGGAGAGAGAGAGAGCACATGTGTGCATGTGTATGTGTGTGTGTATACATGTGTGTTTATATGTGTATATATTATATACACATATAATTATATATATTATATAATATATTTTGTTTATGTGTGTTCTGTGTGTATATAAGTGCTGTGTGTCTGTATGTAAGTGTGTGAGAGAGCGCATGTTTGCATGTGTATGTGTGTGTATATGTGTATGTTTATGTGTGTTCTGTGTGTATATAAATGATGTGTGTGAGAGAGAGAGAGTGCATGTGTGCATGTGTATGTGTGTGCATATATGTGTGTGTGTGTATGTTTATGTGTGTTCTGTGTGTATATAAGTGTAGTGCTGTGTGTGTGAGAGAGAGAGAGCGCATGTGTGCATGTGTATGTTTATATGTGTTCTGTGTGTATATAAGTGTAGTGCTGTGTGTGTGAGAGAGAGAGAGCGCATGTGTGCATGTGTATGTTTATATGTGTTCTGTGTGTATATAAGTATAGTGCTGTGTGTGTGGGAGAGAGAGAGAGAGCACATGTGTGCATGTGTATGTGTGTGTGTATACATGTGTGTTTATATGTGTATATATTATATACACATATAATTATATATATTATATAATATATTTTGTTTATGTGTGTTCTGTGTGTATATAAGTGCTGGGTGTCTGTATGTAAGTGTGTGAGAGAGCGCATGTGTGCATGTGTATGTGTGTGTATATGTGTATGTTTATGTGTGTTCTGTGTGTATATAAGTGCTGTGTGTCTGTATGTAAGTGTGTGAGAGAGCGCATGTGTGCATGTGTATGTGTGTGTATATGTGTATGTTTATGTGTGTTCTGTGTGTATATAAATGATGTGTGTGAGAGAGAGAGAGTGCATGTGTGCATGTGTATGTGTGTGCATATATGTGTGTGTGTGTATGTTTATGTGTGTTCTGTGTGTATATAAGTGCTGTGTGTCTGTATGTAAGTGTGTGAGAGAGCGCATGTGTGCATGTTTATGTGTGTGTATATGTGTATGTTTATGTGTGTTTTGTGTGTATATAAATGATGTGTGTGAGAGAGAGAGAGAGAGTGCATTTGTGCATGTGTATGTGTGTGCATATATGTGTGTGTGTATATGTGTATGTTTATGTGTGTTCTGTGTGTATATAAGTGCTGTGTATGTATGTGTGTGTGTGAGAGAGAGAAAGAGTGCATGTGTGCATGTGTATGTGTTTGTATATGTGTATGATTATGTGTGTCCTGTATGTATAGAAGCCTCTGCTGTTTGTGTGTGAGCGAGAGAGAGAGAGCGTGTGTGCATGTGTATGTGTGTGTGTGTGTTTATTTGTGTTTGTATGTGTATATAAGTGTCTGCTGTTTGTGTGTGAGCGAGAGAGAGAGAGAGCGTGTGTGCATGTGTATGTGTGTGTGTGTGTGTTTATTTGTGTTTGTATGTGTATATAAGTGTCTGCTGTTTGTGTGTGTAATTTGTGTAATTTTTAACTGAAATCTAATACATATCACTTTATGTTAGTGTGCATTTGCTAGAGTATATTGAGCAAGAGCTTTGTACTCAATGCAGTTTTCATTTACTTTCTTTTTCTGTGGAATTCCAATCCATTAAGTTTATGAGTATAGAAGTGAAACCACCCAAATGCTAAATACAATGGAATAAGCATTTTCTACGGTACATACATTGGGCAAATGAGTAGAACATTGTTTTCTTTCTTTTTCTTTTAGTGGGGTAGTTTTATATGGGTTTCCTACAAATATAGACCCTTATAACCAATGCGGAATACACACAAACGCAAGTGCGCACACAGAAAAAAATGAACAATTAAAAGGACATGAAACCCATTTTTTTTTCATGATTCAGATAGAGCATGCATTTCTGATTTACTAGTATTATCAATTGTTCTTCGTTCTCTTGGTAAGTTTTGTTAAAAAGCAGGGACGTATACCTAGTAGCCGGCCCATTTCTGGAGTACTATATGGCAGCGGTTTTGCAAGAATATTATCCATTTGTAAGAGCACTAGATGGCAGCACTAGTTCCTGTAATGTAGTGATCCAGGGGCGCGATCCGATATACGGCGTAGTTTGCGGCGCAAGCGAGAGAACCCCCGCCGCCCATAGTTTCAGCTCGCAACTCAAGCTATCCTATAAACTCCGCCGGCAGTTGCTAAAGTGCCGTAAGTCGGATAAACCAGCGATGTCCAGAAATCTACGTAAGTACAAATTTCTGGAGTCGCCAGTGACTTACGGCACTTTATAAACTGCCGGCGACTACAAAACCTGACTAAAATCTAAATCTCCTGTACTGTCTAACAAGCCTCCCCCAAGTAAGCCGACACATCTAACCCTCTATCCGCTATCCCCCCTCACTAGCCTAACAATAAAAAATGTATTAACCCCTAAACCGCCGCTCCCGGACCCCCCCGGCACCTAATAAAGTTATTAACCCCTAAACCGCCGCTCCCGGACCCCACCGCCAGCTATATTAAATCTATAACCCCCTAAAGTGACCCCTAATGTGAGCTCCTACCCCACCGCCAGCTATATTAAACTATATTAACCAGTATCTAATCCCCCTACCCCGCCGCCAGCTATATTATCTATATTAACCCCGAATCTAATCCCCCTATACCGCCGCCAGCTATATTATCTATATTAACCCCTAATCTAATCCCCCTATACCGCCGCCAGCTATATTATCTATATTAACCCCTAATCTAATCCCCCTAAAATAATTATCTCTATTACCAGCCCTTAAAAGGGCCTTTTGTGGGGCTTTGCCCCAAAGTAAACAGCTCTTTTGCCCTATAACCTGCCCTCCCTACACCGCCGCCACCTATATTAATAGTATTAACCCCTAATGTAAGCCCCTTACACCGCCGCCATCAATATTAAAATTATTAACCCCTAATTTAATCTACCTACCCCGCCGCCAGCTATATTATCTATATTAACCCTAAGTATATTATAGTTAATATAGTTATTACATTATATATATTAACTATATTAACCCTAATTATATTAGGGTTAATATTGTTAATATAGTTACTATAGTATTTATATTAACTATATTAACTCTATCTAACCCTAACACCCCTAACTAAATTCGTATTAAATAAATCTAATTCATATTATAAACTAAAATATTCCTATTTAAATCTAAATACTTTCCTATAAAATAAACCCTAAGATAGCTACAATATAATTAATAATTACATTGTAGCTATGTTAGGGTTTATATTTATTTTACAGGTAAATTGTTAATTATTTTAACTAGGTATAATAGCTATTAAATAGTTATTAACTATTTAATAGCTACCTAGTTAAAATAATTACCCAATTACCTGTAAAATAAATCCTAACCTAAGTTACAAATACACCTACACTATCAATAAATTAAATAAACTACAAATATCTATCTAAAAATACAATTAAATAAACTAAACTAAATTACAAAAAAAAAACCCCCACTAAATTACAAAAAAAAAAGATTACAGCAATTTTAAGCTAATTACACCTATTCTAAGCCCCCTAATAAAATAATAAAGCCCCCCAAAATAAAAAATCCCCTACCCTATTCTAAATTATAAAATACCCAGCTGTGTACCAGCCCTTAAAAGGGCTTTTTGCAGGGTATTTACCCCAAATTAACAGCTCTTTTGCCTGTAAAAAAAAGAACACAACCCCCCCAACATTACAACCCACCACCCATATACCCCTATTCTAAACCCACCCAAACCCCCCTTAAAAAAACCTAACACTACCCCCCTGAAGATCTCCCTACCTTGTCTTCACCCAACCGGGCCGAACTCCTCATCCGATCCGGGCGATGTCTTTATCCAAGCGGCAAAGAATAAGTCTTCATCCCGGCGATGTCTTAATCCAAGCGGCAGCAAAGTCTTCTTCCATCCGGCGGCATCTTCCATCAAGCGGCATCTTCAATCTTCTTTCTTCGCTCCTCCGACGCGGAGCATTCATCCCGGCCGACGACTGAACGACGAATGAGGTACCTTTAAATGACGTCATCCAAGATGGTGTCCGTCGAATTCCAATTGGCTGATAGGATTCTATCAGCCAATCGGAATTAAGGTAGGAAAAATCTGATTGGCTGATTGAATCAGCCAATCAGATTCAAGTTCAATCCGATTGGCTGAACCAATCAGCCAATCAGATTGAGCTCGCATTCTATTGGCTGTTCCGATCAGCATAGAATGCGAGCTCAATCTGATTGGCTGATTCAATCAGCCAATCAGATTTTTCCTACCTTAATTCCGATTGGCTGATATCGGATATCGACGGACGCCATCTTGTATGACGTCATTTAAAGGTACCTCATTCGTCGTTCAGTCGTCGGCCGGGATGGATGCTCCGCGTCGGAGGATCGAAGAAAGAAGATTGAAGATGCCGCTTGATGGAAGATGCTGCCGGATGGAAGAAGACTTTGCTGCCGCTTGGATAAAGACATCGCCGGGATGAAGACTTCTTCTTTGCCGCTTGGATAAAGACATCGCCCGGATCGGATGAGGAGTTCGGCCCGGTTGGGTGAAGACAAGGTAGGGAGATCTTCAGGGGGGGTAGTGTTATTTTTTTTTAAGGGGGGGTTTGGGTGGGTTTAGAATAGGGGTATGTGGGTGGTGGGTGTGGGTGGTGGGTTGTAATGTTGGGGGGGGTTGTGTTTTTTTTTTTTACAGGCAAAAGAGCTGTTAACTTGGGGTAAATACCCCGCAAAAAGCCCTTTTTAAGGGCTGGTACAGAGCTGGGTATTTTATAATTTAGAATAGGGTAGGGAATTTTTTATTTTGGGGGGCTTTATTATTTTATTACGGGGCTTAGAATAGGTGTAATTAGCTTAAAATTGCTGTAATCTTTTTTTTTTGTAATTTAGTATTTTTTTTTTTTGTAATTTAGTTTAGTTTATTTAATTGTATTTTTAGATAGATATTTGTAGTTTATTTAATTTATTGATAATGTAGGTGTATTTGTAACTTAGGTTAGGATTTATTTTACAGGTAATTGGGTAATTATTTTAACTAGGTAGCTATTAAATAGTTAATAACTATTTAATAGCTATTATACCTAGTTAAAATAATTAACAATTTACCTGTAAAATAAATATAAACCCTAACATAGCTATAATGTAATTATTAATTATATTGTAGCTATCTTAGGGTTTATTTTATAGGTAAGTATTTAGATTTAAATAGGAATATTTTAGTTTATAATATGAATTAGATTTATTTAATAAGAATTTAGTTAGGGGTGTTAGGGTTAGATAGAGTTAATATAGTTAATATAAATACTATATAATATAATTAGGGTTAATATAGTTAATATATATAATATAATAACTATATTAACTATAATAAACTTAGGGTTAATATAGATAATATAGCTGGCGGCGGGGTAGGTAGATTAAATTAGGGTTTAATAATTTTAATATAGATGGCGGCGGTGTAAGGGGCTTACATTAGGGGTTAATACTATTAATATAAGTGGCGGCGGTGTAGGGAGGGCAGGTTATAGGGCAAAAGAGCTGTTTACTTTGGGCCAAAGCCCCGCAAAAGGCCCTTTTAAGGGCTGGTAATAGAGCTTATTACTTTAGGGATATTAGATTAGGGGTTAATAATATTAATATAGCTGGCGGCGGTGTAAGGGGTCAGATTAGGGGATAGATAAGGTAGATGGCGGTGGTGTAAGGGGTCAGATTAGGGGATAGATAAGGTAGATGGCGGCGGTGTAAGGGGTCAGATTAGGGGATAGATAAGGTAGATGGCGGTGGTGTAAGGGGTCAGATTAGGGGATAGATAAGGTAGATGGCGGCGGTGTAAGGGGTTCACATTAGGGGATAGATCAGGTAGATGGCGGCGGTTTTAGGGGTTCACATTAGGGGATAGATCAGTTAGATGGTGGCGGTTTTAGGGGCTCACAGTAGGGGGTTAGTTTATGTAGATGGCGGCGGGGTCCGGGAGCGGCGGTTTATGGGGTTAAATACTTTATTAGGGATTGCGGCGGGGGATCGCGGTTGACAGATAGATAGACATTGCGCATGCATTAGGTGTTATTTTGCAGGTAGTTTAGGTAGTTACGGGGCTCCAATAGTCAGCGTAAGGCTTATTACGGCTGCTTTTTGTGGCGAGGTGAAAATGGAGTAAGATTTCTCCATTTTCGCCACGTAAGTCCTTACGCTGTATATATATATATATGTATATTGGATACCAAACTGCACTGGTTTGGTATACCTGTGTATGGCCAAAAAAACTACGGCCGATGGCAGAAATATACGAGCGTAACTTCTAGGTTACGCCGTATATAGGATACCAAACCCGCGCAGATTTTGGCATCGCCGGCTTTTGCGGGCGACAATTTATATCGGATCGAGCACCAGATGCCTACCTAGGTATCTCTTCAACACAGAATATCATGGGAACAAAGCAAATTTGTTAACAAAGGTAATTTGGAAACTTTTTAAAAATGTCCGGCTCTGTCTGAATCACAAAATATTTTTGGGGGTTTCATATCCCTTTAAGAACAAACACAGTTAAGAAACATGTTTAAATGCATGTTTTCAAGTGAATTTAAACAATTTTAGTTCATTTGTGTACAAGTTTTATAATTTAAAAAAATGAATTTGAATGTAATTTAACCCCTTCACTGCTAACGACGGCTCTGAGACGTCACAGAGTTTCCCACTCTGGTGCTAACAATGGCTCAGAGCCGTCGCTAGCACTCTCCCACCTTTAGGGAAATCTGGGGGCTTCCACCCGCTCCTACCCCGGCGATCGGGCCTGCATAGTGACAGGCATCGCCGGGGCTTCACGTTTTGCATGGTGACGTCACCGCGCAACTTTATTAAAATTTTACAATACAAAGTATAGGGAAAGGGGGCCATGCTGCTTAGACATCTGTATCTCAGGCATCTAAGCAGCTACAGACCCCCAAGCAGGGCCGCCATCAGGGGGTGACAGAAGTGACTCCTGTCAGGGGCCCAATGGGCCAGGGGGTCCCCGTGAGGCAAGAACTTTTTTGTTTTTTAAATTTTGGCAGCCACCGGTGGGTACTACAGCAAAGTGCTAATTGAGCATGGGAAATGCTATTACAAGGAGTAAAGTATTAGCATTTGAGAGGATTTCTGAGTGTGCACTAAACTGTGAGACAGACTTGGCACTTTGTTTGTACAGTTTTTTTTAGCAGCAGTGTATTTATGATTATTTGACAATGCTGTAGAAATTCTATATTTAAAACCATGCAGAAATGTTTCCTCCTCAATACACAAATGGTAGGTGCCCTTTTGGCAGATATGCATTTTATTTATATATATATATATATATATATATATATATATATATATATATATATATATATATATATATATATAACATCTGCATAAAATGTTATACTCAGACTAAGATTGCTCAGTGTTTGAAATGAGACAGGTTAACTTAAAACTGTTCAGTTTACACTACAGTGAGGGTGTGTGTATGTCTTTGTGTGTTTTCTGTGGATGTCTCAGTGATGGTATGTGTATGTATGTCTTTCTGTGTTTTATGTGGTTGTCTCTCTGTGTGTGTATGTCTTTGTGTGTTTTCTGTGGGTGTCTCTATGTGTATGTCTTTGAGTGTTTTCTGAGGATGTCTCTGTCGGTGTTTACTTGGGTGTATGTGCAAGTTTGAGTTTGTGTGTGTGTGTGTGTCCATTGTCTGTTCCTTTTTAGGACATTTTGACTTTACTACTGATTAGTCACATCTTTCTACAGACTTTGAGACTAACTAGACCTTTCCGGAAGTCACCAATCCACCATTTAACCTTTAAATTATTGATTAGGCAGTTCAGGGCCCTTCCTTTCAGCCACTGCATGCTGTTGTCATTATTTAGTTGGCCTCTTCCTTTACAAAAAGATAATCAGAACTCCATATTTTGTTTTCTAAATCTCCTTTTTTTTACAAAATTGTAGTCTACCTCATTACTTGTCAGGTCAATGTAAACAAGTCACAGTGAAAACACAACAAATAAATAATGAATGTATCTTGCTTGGTTGTTTCATATCTACAATATTATATGACACTTTTTATATTTATTATAGTATCGCTCACACTCAAGCTTCACTGTTTCACCAGCAGCTTGTCAATCAGTACTCAGGCGCTTTTCTGACTATGGCCTTGTTTCCATTGAGGTGGTAAAGTTTGGAAACTGTTAAAAGTCTATGGAGATATTTTATGTTACCACCAGTTTCTAAAATTTACCACTTCAATGGAAACTAGGCCTATGTAGGCAGTGCACAATCTTTTTATGTGCGCTGCTCTATCACAGAAGGGCAGTCCCGTTTACAGGTGACATCACTTGGGCATGCGTAGTGAAGGAAAACTGCATATACGGAAACATCACCCACGTGACCTGGGAGGACGAGGAAAACATGAAAAATGTTAAAACAATCATTCTCTAAGATTATTATGTGGATTTTACACAGGTACCTCTCAAAAGATTTATTATAGTGTTGACTGGTCCTTTAATACACTTTTTACCTCTGTGATTGCTTTGTTTCTAAACCTTGTCTGACAGCCCCCTGATCACATGACTTTTTATTTATTATCTATTGACTTGCATTCTATCCAGTTAGTGCAGTGTCTGCCACAACCCACGGGCGTGAGCACAATGTTATCTATATGGCTCACATGAACTTGCACTCTCCGGTTGTGAAAAGCAAATAAAAAGCATGTGATAAGAGGCTGTCTTTAGTTGATTAGAAACAGGCAGAAATGTAGAGGTGCTTTAAAGGTTATAAAGTATACTAATATAACAATGTTGGTTGTGCAAAGCTGGGGAATGTTTAGTAAAGGCGTTATCTATCTTTTAAAACAATAACAATTCTGGTGTAGATTGTCCCTTTAAAAAGACATGAAACACAACTATTCTATCTATCATGATTCCAAGCAAAGAAATAAGAAAACATCAACAAACAGAAACCCAATTTACTTCTATAACCAATTTTGCTATATTCTCTTGATATCATTTGTTAAAGAAGCAGAAATGCACTACAGGAAGCTAGCAGAACACATTGGGTGGGACAATGACACTAATTATAAGATAGCCCATAGTACCCATAGTAGTGCATTGTACTTCTGAGCCTACCTAGGTAGGCTAGCTAACAAAGGATAGAGAACAAAGCAAATAGGAAAAGTAAATTGGAATGCTGTTTAAGATTGCATACTCTGTCTGAATAAGGAAAGTTTCATTTTAATTTTTTAATTTTACTGCTCATTTAAGGGTATAATACTTTTTTTTTTACCAGAAAAAAATGTTAAAGGGACAGTATACACCAATTTTAATACAACTGCATGTAATAGACACTACTATAAAAAAAGAATATGCACAGATACTTATCTAAAAATTCAGCATAAAACCTTTTAAAACAATCAGCACAATGTTATTAAAAAATAAACAAAACTATACATTGTTACAAAAACACTCCCAAATGGGCTATAAAATTATCTACAAAAGATGTATGCAAAGAAATCTAGTGTACTGTGTCCCTTTAAAGGGAAACAAAAATCAAATTGATTCTAAATGTTTAAAATAGAGCATACAATTAAAAAAAAAAAATTCAGTTTAAAATTTACTTCATTCTCTTGGTATCCTTTGTTGTAAATCATACATAGGCAGGCTGAGGAGCGGTAATGCATTGCTGGGAGTTAGCTGCTGATTGGTTAGTGCACATGTATGTGCTGCTCTGGAGTTGATTTTATGGGGTAGAGCACAATTTAATAATAAAATAATCTAACACATTAGAGGACTTTCAAATCCAATTAAAGGGACATAATACTCATATCCTAAATTACTTGAAAGAGATGCAGCATAACTGTAAAAAGCTGACGTGAAAATATCACCTTAGCATGTCTATGTAAAAAAGTATAGATATTTTAACTCAGAATTTCTTCAACTCACAATAATAAGTGCTCTTTGAGCAGTTATCCTTTATCTACTGTCCAGCTGCAAGTTGAAATAAAAAAAACAATGTCCAATCAACAACAACAGTGCTGAGGTTATGCTTTGCTTTACTGTGATCTCCTGAGATTTCACTTAAATATCGCAAGATTTCATAGTAAACTTCCTTAAACTGCGGAGGGAAATAACAATAATTATTTAAATAATGCTTTTAAAATAAGAGTTAACATTGTTAGGGTGGGAGGGAAACGGGGCTGGGGACAGGAAGGAAAAGTTTCAAAGTGCAGAGGGTAGCACAAAAAGTAAATACACCACTGACCCATAAACATTATGATCAATTTATTTTTTATTTTTAATATTTATTCTTAAATTAATTGTCAACTTTGCATTTCTGTTGCAGAAATCTCTGTTCATCTCTAAATGTATTAATAGTTTAGAGAAATCTCCAGTGAGGCAGATCCATCTGATTCTAATTTTATCTCATAGAGCTAATTCATTAAAGATTGTAGTGTTCCTTAATAAATCAGCTTCTTAGAGTAATATACAAATCAACGATATTTTGTTGATTTGTTTACAATGTGAAAACTAGTAAGTGATAATTTTCACTATTCAATAATGATTTAAAACAGTCCTTGTCAGCTGACCGATTCTTGTATTAGTCAATAAGCTTGTCCACACGCAAAAAAAAAAAAAAAAAAACATCTTGTTTTTGTTTTGCTGCTGGCTTGTTGCAGTAGCACTGAATACTATTTTAACTTTATCCAAGTAAAAGCCTCTGTCCAGCTGTTCCTCTTCTGTTCCTCTGCTGCCCTAACAACATTCTCAATGTTTATTTTTGTTTACAATCAAACTCCAAATTACCCCTTAAAGAATATCAAATAATACTAATAATAATATAACCTATGAACTTATTATTGATTTAAAATCCCATAACTTAGTTATTAAATAAATGGATGTATCATTGTAAGTGATTTTTTTTCTTTCTTTTTTTTTATCCCAAAACTGCAATAACAATGGTAAGGCAATGCTCATGAGTTCACAACACACCTGAAAAGTGTTAAATGAATCATGTTTTATAATCCCAGTAGACTATGGTTTGCAAACCTGTCCTCATGCCTCCCCAACAGGTCAGGTTGTCAGGATTTCCTTGGATGAGAGCAGGTAAAATAACCATTGTTACTAATCAGCTGATTATTTCACCTGTGCTCTAGTTCAGATATCCTCAAAATGTAGCCTGTTAGGGAGACCTAAAGACAGGTTTGAAAACCAGTGCTATAGAGGGAACATTTTATAGAGAAAAAAGTAATGGAGAGTTAATCTAAAGGTAGATGAAAATTAATATTTTTTCTTATAAATTTTACTTTTTTGCTGAGCGCAATTTATTATTTTTTTTTTCCTTCTGCAGTGGAAGTCTCCTGGAATATATTGTCCAAAACACAGAAATGAGGCATAATCAGAGTCCTAGGGGCATAACAAACAAACTCAAATTGTATAGTATATAAAAACAGCAATGAGTCACATTGTTACAGATCCACTCACAGATTCTAACATGTCCTGTGCTCATTTCTCTGAACTCAGCTGTTGTCAAGAATCTTCCAATATCAGTGTTGTTATATAAAACTTTTTATTTTTATGTATAAATCTGTGTACTGTTTGTTAGGAAAGACCATGTGAGTATATAAATATAATCTTTTAATACCCAACATAAGATGATACATCAAGTTCTTTATTTTTTATCCTGTCTTTATAATTGAAAACTCTGATACTGGATATCAGCTACCTTTGAACTGATGAGCACAGGGCATTTTGAAATCTGTGAGTGTATCTATATCATTGTTACTATTCTGATATATTATACAACTGGTGCTTTTTGGACTCGGATTGCATCACTTTTGTGATTTTTGGCTAAGGTTTGACAACTTAGAGGTGTTATGAGAGGCTGCAGCAGATCAAAAGGGAAGTTTTTATTCCACTGATTTATCCCTGTTTACTTTTACTTTATATCTGTCCTGTTTTATTTGAATTATATAATCACCATGATAATTTATTTTAAAGTGTCACAACCTCACAGTGCAGCAAGGAACCATGCTGGATTTATTTGTATTATCTGCTTGGCAGTGACGTGGGACTATAGTACCCACTGAGGTTTTGAAGCAGGTCAGAAAAAAACATTAGACATATCTGCTATTAAAGGGACATTCCAACCAAAATGGAATGCTCATGGATGCATTTTAGTTTTGATTAGAAGCATTTTTATAATAGACATGTATTAGCAAATATGCTTCTAATGAAAGCTATAGCTGTTTCAAAAGTGTATTTAAGTATGCACCGTGCACCAGCATTTTAAACATAGCACTTGCTTAGGGAGCCTTAAGTACTTGTACCACCTAGTAATGACTCACAGATAGATTATGAGTTTTGATCACTATAGGGAAATTAACGACCGCCACAAAAGTGGCTGTATTTAACCTCTCTATAGCGCTGCAGTGTTTTGACGTGCTCGTGCACGATTTCCCCATAGACATAAATGGGAAAAGTCAGCTAAAAAAAAGCCTAACACCTGCGATCGCGGAAACAAAAGCACCGTATTGATGTCTATGGTTACGTTTAAACCTAACACCCTAACATAAAAAACATGTCTAAACACCACTAATCTGCTACCCCTAACATCGCCGCCACCTACATTACAGTTATTAACCCCTAATCTGCCGCCCCCAATGTCGTTGTCACTATACTAAAGTTATTAACCTCTAAACCTCTGGCCTCCCACATCACTAACACTAAATAAATATATTAAACCCTAACGTAACCCTAAGCCTAAATCTAACCCTAACCCCCTAAATTAAATATAATTAAAATAAATCTAAATTAAACTTACAATTATTACCTAAATAATTCCTATTTAAAACTAGATACTTACCTGTAAAAAAAAACCTAAGCTAGCTACAACATAACTAATAGTTATATTGTAGCTAGCTTACAGCTAGATTACGAGCTTTGAGCTCTATAGGGAAATTAACGACCACCACAAAAGCGGTAGTATTTAACCTCCCTATAGCGCTGCTATTACAGGTTTTGTAAAACCCGGCTTGTGTGGGCAATATGGTTGCGTTGAGCTCCATACCTCACCCAAATACAAGCAGTGTTTTGACGTCCTCGTGCATGATTTCCCTATAGACATCAATGGGGAGAGTCGGCTAAAATAAAGCCTAACACCTGTGATCACGGAAACAAAAGCTCCATAACGCAGCCCCATTAATGTCTATGGGAAAAGAAAAAGTTACGTATAAACCTAACACCCTAACATAAAAAAACATGTCTAAACACCACTAATCTGCTGCCCCTAACATCGCCGCCACCTACATTACAGTTATTATCCCCTAATCTGCCGCCCCCAATGTCACCGCCACTATACTAAAGTTATTAACCCCTAAACCTCTGGCCTCCCACATCACTAACACTGAATAAATATATTAACCCCTAAACCTAACCCTAACGTAACCCTAACCCTAAGCATAACCCTTACCCTAACGTAACCCTAAGCCTAAATCTAACCCTAACCCCCCCTAACTTAAATATAATTAAAATAAATCTAAATTAAACTTACAATTATTACCTAAATAATTCCTATTTAAAACTAAATACTTACCTATAAAATAAAACCTAAGCTATCTACAAAATAAATAATAGTTACATTATAGCTAGCTTAGGTTTTATTTTTATTTCACAGGTAAGTTTGTATTTATTTTAACTAGGTAGACTAGTTAGTAAATAGTTATTAACTATTTACTAACTACCTAGCTAAAATAAATAGGGTCCAACCCCTAAGCTAAAAATAAAACCCACCCAATAAACCCTTAAAAAAACCTAACACTAACCCCACACGATCCACTTACAGTTTTCGAAGATCGGACATCCATCCTCATTCAGGCAGCAGAAGTCTTCATCCAAGCGGGCAGAAGTCCTCATCGAAGCCGGCAGTAGTCTTCATCCAGACGGTATCTTATATCTTCATCCATCCGGCGCAGAGCGGGTTCATCTTCAAGACATCCGGCGCGGAGCATCCTCTTCTTCCGATTGCTGCTGTAGAATGAAGTTTTCCTTTAAGTGACGTCATCCAAGATGGCGTCCCTTCAATTTCGTTTGGCTGATAGAATTCTATCAGCCAATAGTTATTAAAGGTGAAAAAATCCTATTGGCTGTTGCAATCAACCAATAGGATTGAGCATTCATCCTATTTTCTGATCCAAACAGCCAATAGGATTGAGCTTGCATTCTATTGGCTATTCCAATCAGCCAATAGAATGTGAGCTCAATCCTATTGGCTGATTGCAATTCTATCAGCCAATCGAAATTTAAGGGACGCCATCTTGGATGTCATCACTTAAAGGGAAACTTCATTCTACAGCAGCGATCGGAAAAAGAGGATTCTCCGCGCCGGATGTCTTGAAGATGGACCCGCTCTGCACCGTATGGATGAAGATAGAAGATGCCGTCTGGATGAAGACTTCTGTCCGCTTGGATGAAGACTTCTGCCGGCTTTGATGAGGACTTCTACCCACTTGGATGAAGACTTCTGCCGCCTGGATGAGGATGGATGTCGGGTCTTCGAAAACTGTAAGTGGATCGTCAGGGGTTAGTGTTAGGTTAAATAAAAAGAGAGAAGCGCTCAACCTGGGAACGAACAGTAGCATAATAAATTGTTCTATGGCTAGTTACCACCCTAGAAGCAGCCTCTTTTTGCTCAATATGTGCCTTTCACAGAGAAGAACTTTCCTGTAGCATATCAGTCTGATCCAGACTTAACAGTGTAGTCCAGCCCCGAAATACCAGGCAATCCCTCTCTGAACAAGAGAAACAGCAAAACCCCAGACGTATGTTTTGGCCTATTGTGGGCCTCGTCAGTGAGGTGCAGCCATATCCCTCTAGGCACACTTAGCAACGGGTCCACGTCTGGATTCCCGCATCACACTTAGGGAGACTTCCCTAAGTGTCATAATTTGCATAAATAAAAAGAGAGAAGCGCTCAACCTGGGAACGAACAGTAGCATAATAGCTTGTTCTATGGCTAGTTACCACCCTAGAAGCAGCCTCTTTTTGCTCAATATGTGCCTTTCACAGAGAACAACTTTCTTGTAGCATATCAGTCTGATCCTGACTTAACAGTGCAGTCCAGCCCCGAAATACCAGGCAATCCCTCTCTGAACAAGAGAAACAGCAAAACCCCAGACGTACGTTTCGACCTATTTTGGGCCTCGTCAGTGAGGTGCAGCCATATCCCTCTAGGCACACTGAGCAACGGGTCCATGTCTGGATTCCCGCATCACACTTAGGGAGACTTCCCTAAGTGTCATAATTTGCATAAATAAAAAGAGAGAAGCGCTCAACCTGGGAACAAACAGTAGCATAATAGCTTGTTCTATGGCTAGTTACCACCCTAGAAGCAGCCTCTTTTTGCTCAATATGTGCCTTTCACAGAGAAGAACTTTCCTGTAGCATATCAGTCTGATCCTGACTTAACAGTGCAGTCCAGCCCCGAAATACCAGGCAATCCCTCTCTGAACAAGAGAAACAGCAAAACCCCAGACGTACGTTTCGTAATTCTTTTATTAGAAAAATAATCATATATGCATATATACAAAATAAAATCATAATAACAAATGCAAACAAAATATCTCTTGTTACAAAACTGAAATATTGACCCAAATTTTTGTCATCAGAAAAAAATCAAAATTCAAACATTAAACTTAAATAATCACACAAAATAAAATTAAACATATTTCAAATACAGACAAAAACAAACTGGAGGGAAAAAAAAAACAAAAAACAAAAAACTAAATAATCCAATCATCCACTTCTTTGTCTTCCAGATGCCTTCAGAATCTAATTCCCCATATCGCCTCCTATCAAAAGAAAAATACAAAAACAACTTCCCACGGACCATACCCACACAATTACCTACAGTAACTACCTCTTTCTTAAAAATCAAAATATTACGCACATCCCACAACACCTCCTTCACACAACATGCCAACAACCATATCAATCTTGCTTTCTCCTTTTCCACAACACTTCCACACAAACCATACATCATCATATTAAAAGTAAAAAACTGCACTCCAGTCAAACCCTTAATCATCCTTTTCAAACTTCTCCAAACATCCCTAGCATACTCACAATTCCAAAACAAATGAATAACACTCTCGCTTTCAAACCAACCATCTCTAGGACACACTTCTGAAGCCACTAAACGACGCATTCTCTGAAAATCCCTTGTTGGCAAACACTTATGCACACTCATCCAACTAATATCTTTCTGCCTATTCATCAAATACTTATTACACACATTTTTCCATACCAACACACATTCATTTTCATTCAAACCCCCAATCAACTCAAGACCTTCCTTCTTCTCCAACATTTTCAACACCATTCTGTTTGCACACCACATCTCCCTACTAACATTCTCCAAACCATATTTTTTAATCCAACATTCCACCCTTACATAAAACCACGGAACAGCAAAACATACCGGTTTCTTTCTATCAATCTCAAATAAACCATATCGTCTTAAAACATTTCCACAAGCATACTTTACCATACAACCAGCTATGCTATCCTTACCACTCAGAACCACACACCTACTAACATATTTCACAGCCAAAAATCTCTCCACATTTGGAAAACCCTTACCACCAACATTCTTACTCTTAACAACAACATCTCTTTTCAAACGCTCCATACCAGAACTCCAGAAAAAAGAAAACAACACTCTCAAAATTCTCCAAAAAATCCTCTCAGGTGGCGGAAAAACTAACGCCAAATATAACATAATAGGGATCAAAACCGATTTAATAACTAACATTTTTCCTTCCAAAGATAAAGTCCTTAAAGACCAAAACTGAAGTTTTCTACTCACTTTATCAAAAACATTCTCCCAACTTTCCAAGCCTTTCAAATCCACATCAAATTTCACACCCAACACCTCAATTGCACCTTCAGTCACAGGCCATCCACAAGAATCAATCGCCCTATCATTACCAAAAACTTTAACTTTACACTTATTCCAATTAACTCTGAAACCACTTGCCATACAAAAACATTCAACTAAAGTTTTCACCCTCCTCAAACCAGCCTGAGTCTCACATACCACACTCACATCATCCATATACCCAATCACTTTTAAACACCTTCCATTACTACCAGGAACACTCACACCTCTAACTAATTTATCCTTCCTCAAACTAATTAATAATGGCTCAATGACACATACAAATAACACAGGAGACAAAGGACATCCTTGACGCACTCCAGATTTAACACAAAATTCCTCAGTCAAAAAACCATTCACCTGAACTTGACTAACAATATCACTATACAAACATTTAAACCATCCAATAATCTTACCAGAAAAACCTAAACGTTCTAAAACATGAAACATAAAATCATGCACTACCCTATCATACGCTTTTTCAAAATCCACAATAGCAACAGCAACAGACTTCATCCTCTCCCTCACATACCACAGTACATCACGTAGTAACAACAAACTTTCAGAAATCTGACGCCCAGGAACAGCACACACTTGCTCTTCACCCACAACCTTACCAATCACTCCACGCATTCTATTTGCCAACACCTTTGCAATAACCTTATAGTCAACATTCAACAACGTAATCGGCCTCCAATTCCTCAAATCTCTCTTATCACCCTTTTTAAATAACAAAACAATCAAACCTTTCCTCATTGAAACAGGCAAAACATTCATTCTAAAAACAAACTTACAAACATCCAACATATCAACCCCAATCAAATTCCAAAAACAAGTATAAAATTCAACAGGCAAACCATCACAACCAGGTACCTTCCCATTCTTAAAACTCCTAAGAACCTCTGCAATCTCATCCAAACTTAGATCCCTTTCTAACAAATCGTTATCATATTTTTCCAACTTAATCTCAATGTTTTCCAACAACTCATTTTCCAATAAAACATCTCTTGTTTTTTCTTTATACAGCTCACTGTAAAACTCATGAACTTCACGCAAAACACCATCCGTACCATTAACTTCACACTCAACCTTATCAAAAACACTAACAAAACCAGTCTTTCCTTCAAAATTCTTTCTTAAAAAAGTATTTACTACAAGACATCCTTTTCCATTTTCTCCAATCTTGCCATAAAAACAATTTTCTTTCCTTTTTCATGCATACACTTTTTAATTATCTTTCTTGCTTCAGCAATTTCCTCATGCACTTCAATACCACAATTTCTCAATTCATACAAATACAACAACCTCAGATACCATTTATCATACAACTCCCTTTCCATTCTAGCTTTGTCACAGCCTTTCTTAATGAAAAACCTCTTTATTTCCACCTTCAACCATTCCCACCACATAAGCACATTACTAAATCACATTTTCTTTCACGCCACCTTTCATACATCCAAACAAACTGACGCTTAAACTTCTCATCTTCTAACAAATCCACATTCAGTTTCCAAACACCCTTACCATACTTGATCTTCAAATCACAATTCACCTTACACATCAAAAGGGCATGATCCGTAAAGGGCATCCGCTTTAAAGAAAAATTATCAACACATAAAAATTTAGATAAAAAACAAAAATCAATTTGAGATTTTATCCCACCACTATAACTGAAGAAAGTAAAACCCTCCCCTGAAAAAGAAACAGACCCGAAGGCATCCTTCAAACCGAAAGATTTAAGCAAATCAAGTAAAAACTTCCCTGAGCTATCCACCCTACAATCACTCCCACTCTCTCTGTCCCCATTCTTAATAATACAATTAAAATCCCCAACCAAAAAAGTTGGCTCTCGACCTGGCAGAAAAAACTTTAAAGTTTCAAAATTAAGCAAACGTTCTACCCTATTTGGAGAAGCATATATATTAAACAAATGAAAAACGGTCCCACAAAAACTAAAACTAACCAAAAGTACCCGACCTGGGACAATATGAACTACATTAAGTATAGAAAAACTAAACCCCTTAAACAAAACTCCCACCCCCCCATTCCTATCAGAAGAACAAGACCATACTTTAGGACCATATTCCCAGTCAGCACATTTAGGATGTTCAGAGAGACCACATTCCTGCAAACAAATAATATTAGCAGAACATACAGATAATAAATTAAAAATTGCAGCTCTCCTTGCTATAGTTGTCATACACTTGACATTAAGGGAAGAAATGGTCAGAAACATCACAAAAATAAATTAAAGAAAAACAAAAAAAGAAATAACATCAGGACTTCTTCTTTCCTTTCTTTTTCTTAGGACTCAAAGGAGATCCTTTAAATCTGCCTCTGTGACGTTCCGACCTCCTAGGCTCCCCCTTGCCAACCTAATAACCAGTAACTTCAGCAAGTTGGTTCACATCTCTTTTATCTAGATAACCAACAGAAGAGGCATCAGAAAAGTCACCTATACACTGGCTTGAGTCAGAAGGAACGTCTTTAGTAGAGACAGAAGGAAACTCTGAAATTAAAGAGTCAGCATCAGTTGTAGTATCTGGATCTGCACCCTTAACTACTGGAAGATTCAAATCAGGACTCTCCCATCCATCAGAATCCGCATCTATTTTTCGCTTGGAGGCAGATTTTTTCCCTTCAGTGTCCATATCCTCCTCAGAAATAGAGGACACAACAGCAGACCAATCAATGTTCTCCCCTTCACCAAGAACAGCATCAGGAGCAGCATCACAACATGACTCAGTGAAGGAAAAATTCTCTGTCCCAGGAACAGCAACAGTATCATCCACAGAATTGGGCAACAGGGCTTCAAGAACATCTGAAGCAGCTGTAATATTAGATGTAGCAAAATCCACCTCCTGAAGATGAGATTGGGCTTCCTCTACCTTCTCAGCCACAGGAACCACCACAGGAGCATCAGACACCTCTCCGACAGGGACCCCAACTGCAGAGTTCTTACACAAAAGAGGTAATATAGAATTCAATGCCTCATCAGAGACCTCCTCCTCATTCACAGATGGCTCAACTGCAACTGAAGATGTTTTTTTTGCAACATCAGCATAGGAAGGCTTCACTCTATCAAGCCCCTGAAACATCATCAAAGGACACATCCTGCACAGATGACTTGAACAACCACACAGGTCACAGGTCCAGCGTTTACTACAGTGGGCAACAAGATGATCCTCCTCACTGCAATTTCGACATCTGGCACCTGGGCAATTTTCAGCAATGTGACCAAACAGGTTGCAACTACGGCAAAAAAGAGGCATGTCATCATAGTATAGGAAACCTCTATTTCCACCAATGGCGAAAGTCTGTGGAGGGTGTTTCTTTCCACCAATACCTAATTCATCTGGCACAAACCGCACCCAGAACCTGCACTTTCCATTGAAAGTCCCAAACTGATTCTTCAGCTTGCTACCTCCTTGAACATCATCAAAGTAGCGACAAAGAAACAGACGAATTTCCACATCAGTGACCAAAGGGTTGTACATATGTACTGTCACCGGGATTCTTCTTTCCCTCTGCACACAGGCAACAAATTTCATGCCAACCAACTCTGGAGCAGCAGCCATATCAATAGTCCGTTGATAGCAGGTCTGTAAATAATGCTCATTGGTGAAAGCCACATCAAAAATCCCTCTTGAAGGGAATGACTGAACACAATGCAAGCTTGCTCTTGGCATCTTCAAAACACCCTCCAAAACCACCTGCTGGACATGAGCCAAACCAATCTTCTCTCGAAAGTCCTCAGAAATCAACACCCGAAGTGTATGGGGAACATTTGGCACATTGGTAGCCATATTTGCCCTATTGCCTCTTTTGGCTGGATTTCAGAGCGCCCCCCCAAAAGCAGCATGTGGCTGAAGTCCAGGGACGATATCACAAGGCCAAGGGGACAGCCCTACTACCCAGTTGCTCTACGCCTAAGGAGTAGCCACCCCCCCCAATAGCAGCAGGACCACAAACCCCAAAGGGAAAGGACCCCAGGCCGAAGGAACAGGTCTCCAGGCAGCAAACCAAGACTAAGACCAAGTACAGAAAACTGCACTTGATCCAAGCCAAAGGCCCAAGAAGCAACCTCAGCTGATCATTTCGGCCTATTGTGGGCCTCGTCAGTGAGGTGCAGCCATATCCCTCTAGGCACACTGAGCAACGGGTCCACGTCTGGATTCCCGCATCACACTTAGGGAGACTTCCCTAAGTGTCATAATTTGCATAAATAAAAAGAGAGAAGCGCTCAACCTGGGAACGAACAGTAGCATAATAGCTTGTTCTATGGCTAGTTACCACAAGCCACTGAGCTGTTGTTCGTTCCTGGTAGAGCGCTTCTCTCTTTGTATGCAAATTATTATGACCCTGGGGAAGTCTCCCTATGGGTGATGGGGGAAACCAGACGTGGACTCCTTGCCCAGTGTGCTTAGAGGAATGTGGCTGCACCTCACTGACGAGGCCAAAACGATCGTCTGGGGTTGTCATGTTCCTTGTTCAGAGGAGAATTGCCTGGTATTTCGGGGCTGGACTGACCTTAATTGGCAGGATCAGACTGATATACTTCAGGAAAGTTTTCTTCTGTGAAAAGCACACTGGTCTAAAAGAGGCTGCTTCCGGGTGGTAAATCGCCATAGAACAAGCCACTGAGCTGTTGTTCGTTCCTGGTAGAGTGCTTCTCTCTTTGTATGCAAATTATTATGACCCTGGGGAAGTCTCCCTATGGGTGATGGGGGAAACCAGACGTGGACTCCTTGCCCAGTGTGCTTAGAGGAATGTGGCTGCACCTCACTGACGAGGCCCATAGGAGGCCGAAACGATCGTCTGGGGTTGTCATGTTCCTTGTACAGAGGAGAATTGCCTGGTATTTCGGGGCTGGACTGACCTTAATTGGCAGGATCAGACTGATATACTTCAGGAAAGTTTTCTTCTGTGAAAAGCACACTGGTCTAAAAGAGGCTGCTTCCGGGTGGTAAATCGCCATAGAACAAGCCACTGAGCTGTTGCTCTTTCCTGGTAGAGCGCTTCTCTCTTTGTATGCAAATTATTATGACCCTGGGGAAGTCTCCCTATGGGTGATGGGGGAAACCAGATGTGGACTCCTTGCCCAGTGTGCTTAGAGGAATGTGGCTGCACCTCACTGACGAGGCCCATAGGAGGCCGAAACGATCGTCTGGGGTTGTCATGTTCCTTGTTCCGAGGAGAATTGCCTGGTATTTCGGGGCTGGACTGACCTTAATTGGCAGGATCAGACTGATATACTTCAGGAAAGTTTTCTTCTGTGAAAAGCACACTGGTCTAAAAGAGGCTGCTTCCGGGTGGTAAATCGCCATAGAACAAGCCACTGAGCTGTTGTTCGTTCCTGGTAGAGCGCTTCTCTCTTTGTATGCAAATTATTATGACCCTGGGGAAGTCTCCCTATGGGTGATGGGGGAAACCAGACGTGGACTCCTTGCCCAGTGTGCTTAGAGGAATGTGGCTGCACCTCACTGACGAGGCCCATAGGAGGCCGAAACGATCGTCTGGGGTTGTCATGTTCCTTGTTCAGAGGAGAATTGCCTGGTATTTCGGGGCTGGACTGACCTTAATTGGCAGGATCAGACTGATATACTTCAGGAAAGTTTTCTTCTGTGAAAAGCACACTGGTCTAAAAGAGGCTGCTTCCGGGTGGTAAATCGCCATAGAACAAGCCACTGAGCTGTTGTTCGTTCTTGGTAGAGCGCTTCTCTCTTTGTATGCAAATTATTATGACCCTGGGGAAGTCTCCCTATGGGTGATGGGGGAAACCAGACGTGGACTCCTAGCCCAGTGTGCTTAGAGGAATGTGGCTGCACCTCACTGACGAGGCCCATAGGAGGCCGAAACGATCGTCTGGGGTTGTCATGTTCCTTGTTCAGAGGAGAATTGCCTGGTATTTCGGGGCTGGACTGACCTTAATTGGCAGGATCAGACTGATATACTTCAGGAAAGTTTTCTTCTGTGAAAAGCACACTGGTCTAAAAGAGGCTGCTTCCGGGTGGTAAATCGCCATAGTACAAGCCACTGAGCTGTTGTTCGTTCCTGGTAGAGCGCTTCTCTCTTTTTATGCAAGTTAGTGTTAGGTTATCTTAAAGATTTATTGGTTTGATTTTATTTTTATCTTAGGGTTTGGGCAATGTAAAAGAGCTAAATACCCTTTTAAGGGCAATTCCCATCCAAATGCCCTTTTCAGGGCGATGGTTAGCTTAGGTTTATTTAGATAGGTTTTTATTTGGGGGGTTTGGTTGTGTGGGTGGTGGGTTTTACTGTTGGGGGGTGTTTGTATTTTTTTAACAGGTAAAAGAGCTGATTTCTTTGGGGCAATGCCCCGCAAAAGACCCTTTTAAGGGCCATTGGCTGTTTAGCGTAGGCTAGGGGTTTTTTTTATTTTGGGTGGGCTTTTTTATTTTGATAGGACTATTAGATTAGGACTTATTCATTTTTATTTTTGATATTCTTTTTTTATTTTGTGTAATTTAGTGTTTATTTTTGTAATTTAGATAATTGTATTTTATTAATTTAATTTATTTGATTTGATTGTAATGTTAGGTTTTAGTGTAAGGCAGGTTAGGTTTTATTTTACAGGTAACTTTGTATTTATTTTAGCTAGGTAGTTAGTAAATAGTTAATAACTAGTCTACCTAGTTAAAATAAATACAAACTTACCTGTTAAATAAAAATAAAACCTAAGCTAGCTACAATGTAACTATTATATATTTTGTAGCTAGCTTAGGTTTTATTTTATAGTTAAGTATTTAGTTTTAAATAGGAATTATTTAGGTAATAATTGAAAGTTTAATTTTGATTTATTTTAATTATATTTGTTAGGGGGTGTTAGGGTTAGACAGGCTTAGGGTTATGTTAGGGTTAGGTTTAGGGGTTAATATATTTATGTAGTGATGTGGGAGGCCAGAGGTTTAGGGGTTAATAGTTTATTTTAGTATATTTCGTTGTGGGGGGCTTGCGGTTTAGTGGTCAATAGGTTTATTATTGCGGCGGTATGGGCGCACGGCAGATTAGGGGTTAATAATCTTTAAATAGTGTTTGCGATGCGGGAGGGCAGTGGTTTAGGGGTTAATAGGTTTATTATAGTGGCAATGATGTCGGGGAGCGGCAGAATAGGGGTTAATAAATGTTTTAAGTGGCGGCGATGTCCGGAGCGGCAGATTAGGGGTTAATAAATTTATTTTAGTATTTGCAATGCAGGAGGGCCTCGGTTTAGGGGTTAATAGGTAGTTTATGGGTGTTAGTGTACTTTTTAATACTTTAGTTATGAGTTTTATGCTACAGCTTTGTAACGTAAATCTCATAACTAATGATTTTAGATGGCGGTATGAATGTTGTCAGTATCGGGTGTACCGCTCCTCACAGCAAAGCTTGTAATACCGGCGCTATGAAAGTCCCATTGAAAAATGACTTTTTTAAAAGTGCGGTACTGACATTGCGTGATGGCCAAAAAGGTGTGCGATACACCTATACCTAAAAGACTTTTAATAGCGGCGTTAAGCGAAAAGCATTGTTATGAAGTATAACAATGCTTTTTCACTCATAATGCAAAACTCGTAATCTAGCTGTCAGTTTGTTAATGCTGACATGATAGAAGCCCCACTGGCACTCTGAGCAGCTGCAGTATTTAAAACACTGGTGCACTGACAATATCTAGCTATGCTTCACATGAAAATAGAAAAATATTAACACTAAAACAGTGATAACATTTACTAGAAGCATTTTTTGCTAATACATTTATATTGCAAAAATGTTTCTATTAAGAGATGTATTTCATGTGCATTTAAATTTTGACTAGAATATCCCTTTAAGCCAATCGTTAGTTTATGTATTACCACTGATATTAGAAATAATTCATTTGCTCTAAACAAATGTGAAATACTCACTAACCATTCCCTTTTTTGAATTATATGTAAGCCTTGATGATTTAAGAATAAAATATTAAATGTAGTATTTGAATATGCATATATCAACGTTTGAATAGTACAGTAATACAAATAAATATTGAAATGTAATATTTGAAAGTTAACATTTGATATTTAGTTGTTTCAGTATTCAAATGTTAACATTTGCTGTGTAGAAAAGTTTGAATGATGGAAAGACAACCAATAAAAACAGTCTACAATTCTAATCTGAATATTGCAAGAGTCAACCCTTCTTACCAGTGGGACTCCTTGAATACAATTTTTGGTTTATTTTCAACTCTCCGTTTGGAAAATATTGAATTCCTGGGAATAGACAGACTGTATCTACCAACTTACGTGTGCGTCATGACAGACAAAATCACGTGTGTCTAACAGAATGTGTGCCTGACTAAGACTAATTGTGAGACACCAAGTCCTTAAAGGGACAGTCTAGACCCAATACTTATTCTTTATTACTTATTGTTACATACCAGACAGGCATCTTGCAATGGGTTTCACATCTATAAGGTTGTAAGAAATACATGAAATATTTAAATAATCATAGTTTAGCAGTGAAAATGGGCACTTCTTACACTCTTATAGATGTGGGACCAGTTGCAGGATACTTCTCTGATATGTAACAGTAAGTAATCAAAATGATGTATTAGACTAGAGTGACTGACCCTTTACTAAGAATGGTGAGGCTTTGAATTGAAGTAAAACATGATGGGTTAGGTCTTATATCAGGGTACCTTCAAAGGATCCATTGTATATTTTGTTTCTTGTTTCTTTGGAGTTGTAACAAAAAGACTCAGTAATTAATAGACAGTAAACACTTGTTAATTAAAACATTTTCTGCAGTCTTTCATTAGTTATATACTAGCCATTTTCTTGGTCTCAACAGAAATGATACGGTATCAAGCAGCAAATTAGGGACAAATACTGTATGTGGCAGGTTTAGACTTGTGAAGCCCGACGTTTGCTCTTCCTGTTTTAAAGGGACATAATACGCATATGCTAAATCACTTGAAACTGATGCAGTTTAACTGTAAAAAGCTGACAGGAAAATATCACCTGAGCATCTCTATGTAAAAAAGGAAGATATTTTACCTCACAATTTCCTCAGCTCAGCAGAGTAAGTTCTGTGTAAAAAGTTATACTCAGCTGCTCCCAGCTGTAGGTAAAAAAAATTAAAAAAATGAAGAAATGAACAGCAGCCAATCAGCATCAGCAGTGCTGAGGTCATGAACTCTTACTGTGATCTCATGAGATTTGACTTAACTCTCATGAGATTTCATAGTAAGCTTCCTTTACCTGATTGGTGAAATAATATGAGAGTGCACGATGCTAGTCCCTTCAGATGTCCCAGGACAAACACTCTAAAATGCTGCTTAGAAATCCTTTACAATGGGAGGTGGCTACTGAGGAACTTTTGAGGTAAAATATCTTTCTTTTTTACATAGAGATGTTCAGGTGATATTTTCTAATCAGCTTTTTACAGCTATGCTGCATCACTTTCAAGTGTTTAAACATTTGGGTATTATGGCCCTTTAAGACTGTACAATCCACAACTTTTCACATTTAAATTACAGGAACATGAAGCAAAATATCTAATGAAAGTATATTGTAGTTATTTTACTATGTATAATTATACATTTTATATTAGGATTTCAATAGGTTTACTGTCCCTTTAAATAATCATTTATGAATTTACACATTGACATTATTGGGCAAAAAATACAAAATTAAACATCTAAATTCCATCTGGAGCCTTCATATTGTTAGGGACTTTGGCACACAAGAATGTACACCTCAACTGAGTTGATAACTTATGGTCTTTATGCTTACAGTATTCTGTTCCTGCGGTGCTTAAAGGGATATTGTACTCAATTATTGTCTATACATATGAAAGAGCACTATTTAGACACATTTTAATGATAAAAATGTAAAACAAACCTGCATAAATATGCATTGAAACCAATACTTCTGTATCATCTGTGCACTTTTTGCTAATGCTCACTGACTGATAGGATATTCCTACTTACTGCTAATGATTACTGGCTAACAGCTACTGCCTACTAGTTGTTGCTGGCTGACATGTACAATGAGGATTATTAAGACAATGAGCTGAACATGGTTAAGAACTAAATATGTGCAAAAACTATAATATTAAAAAAAGGTATATGAACAGCCATGACATTTAAAATAGCCCACAATTGGTTTTAGTAATTGTTGAATTATAAAATTCATGTGAAAGATACTTGAGACAAAAGGTATTTCAAAGGGTTTGAAATGTCTTAGAATGTGAAAGCTATGCAAGACACTTTTTTTTGAATACTAAAACTGAGTGGAAGGACGATCTCAACATTGCATTCAATTTATAAAGCATATTTGAAATACAACCCACAAGATTGTTATGACCTTTAATACATATAAGTTATTCTCTATCGGCTAGATTACGAGTTTTGTGATACAGCTACACCTCTGAAAAATTGGCCATTGAGCGTGGAATGGCTGGGAACGCATATTACGAGTCGTGGCTGAATAGCTATACAGCAAGCATTTTAACCTGTAACACAACGTCCATTCCGCACTCAAAAAAATTACATTTGAGTGCGCAATTTTTATAGCGCCTGTATTACAGGTTGTGCGGTCTGGCTACAATGCTTGCGTTACAGCCTATACCGACACTATCCATTCCGCCACCTGAGAACACTAGTTATGGATTTTGTGTAACAAAAATGTTTCACAAAACTCATAATGTTACAAAGTACACTAACACCCATAAACTACCTATTACCCCCTAAACCGCCGCCCTCCTGCATCGCAAACACTATATTAAACTTATTAACCCCTAAACCATCACCCTCCCACATCGAAAACACTATATTAAACCTATTGACCCCTAATCTGCCATCCCTGACATCGCAGACACTATATAAACCTATACAGCCACAAAAGGAAAAAAGAGGCGAGTCGGGGCCACAGGTTAAGAAATTAACACTTAGCTTTTATTGCCACACGTAGGTAAAACCTTCCAATCCACAATCACCCAAAGGGTCTTTGTGAATGATGCATGCACGAATTGCCGAAGCACACATGTAGTGTACCTTATTACATGTAAAGAATGTTTCAAGCAGTACGTAGGCCTCACCTCAAGAGAGGCTAGAGACAGGATTAAGGAGCACATCTATGATGTCAAGTCAGATGATCCTGATTCTCAAGTAGCTCGACATATCAAATTCTGCCATGATAGTAAGATTGATTGTCTGGCATGGCAGATTATTGAATGGGTATGAGCTCCAAAAAGAGGAGGTGATAGGGACAAAATGCTTCGAACCAGAGAAGCATTTTGGATCTTGAAGCTTAAGACCAGATTTCCTGATGGTCTAAATGTTCAAACTGATCTAATTAACTGTTGGAGATAGGAGATCTTTGGATCTTTAAATGTATCTATGTATATAGGTGTTTCTAATTATCCATCTGTCATTATATTTACATAAGTAGATATTTTATCAATATCTTGAATTGAGCATAGCACTGACTATTAAGGAAGTAAAATTTACATACATAGTTAGTGATACTTTACTTTGGTCTATTACAGGCATATTAATGCTTGATTAGATAGGTAGTCAGTAATAATATTGTATAACTAGTAGTTTATTACATTATAAACCTGGATTAAGGTAGCACAATATGTCACTAGTTTAACTTACTAAGAATGGATTTTTTCTTTTTCCCTTCTTTTCATTTGTATTGCTATACAATGTACACATAACATGCTCCTTTTTGGTATACTACTTTGTATCAAGAATTGATTTTGTTATACTACATACAATATTAGTGCTATTCTCTTATGTAACAATATCAATATGTACAACTATTACCCTGTTTAATTACCATTGTGAACCCAGTATGCAAGGAGTTAAATTGTAGCTGAATGAACACCCATTTTGTATACGTCAGTGTAATCACTAAATTTAAGAAGGCTGTGAGCGAGTGACAGCACGGTCTATGAGTAAGGCAGATAGCTGAAACATGCTGTCCTAGCTCTTCATGATTTTAACTAACTACATTTTTTACCTACGTGTGGCAATAAAAGCTAAGTTTTAATTTCTTAACCTGTGGCCCTGACTCGCCTCTTTTTTCCTTTTGTGGCTGTATACAATTTTGCAGACTTACAGAGGTCTGCTGGCGGTTTGCGGGGAGCGCCGACTGAGGCTGCAGTATCGGTAAACTGGTTCTACTGGTCACACCTGGTTGTGACGAAAGAAACAAGGGGAGGAGAATTTCAGGATTGGAAACAACCGAAACCCGGAGCTTTGCTTTCGTTATGGATTACTGCAATGACCAGATTTATTAAGGTACTGTTTTCTCTAACTTGAATATCGTCTTTGCTAAAGTTGCCCCCTAGCTGATTGATTTGCGTGTAATTTCGGCAAACACTGTTGGAGCGCTGTAATAGGATTTTTTCTGTGTGTTTTCTAATGACTATATAAACCTGTTAACCCCTAATCCGCCGCTCCCCGACATCGCCAACACTAATAAAAGTTATTAACCCCTAATCCGCCACTCCCCGACATCGTCGACACCTAAATAAACCTATTAACCCCTAAACCGCCGCCCCCACATCACCAACGCTATAATAAAGCATTATCCCCTAAACCTCCAGCCCCCCACAATGTAACTACTAAACTAAACCTATTAACCCCTAAAACGCTGCCCCCCATCGCAAAACACTAAATTACACTATTAACCCCTAAACACCCCCCTAACTTTAAATTAAAATTACAATATAACTATCTTTAAAAAAATAAAAACTTACCTGTGAAATAAAAAAAACTAAGTTTAAACTATAAATTAACCTAACATAACTTTTCTAATAAAATAAAAAAAATCTACCAATTAAAAACCTAAATTAAAAATATAAAAAAAACTAACACTAGGAAAAAAAAATCTAAACATTACAAAAAATAATAAACGAGAAATAAAAAACTCAAGATTACAAAAAAATAATAAACAAAATGATCAAAGATAAAAACAATTACACCTAATCTAATAGCTCTATAAAAAACATCCCCTAACCTACAATAAACTACCATAAGCCCTTAAAAGGGCCTTTTGTAGGGCATTGCCCTAAGTTAAACAGCTCTTTTACCTTAAAAAATTACTAAGTCCCCCCTAAAAGTAACCTCCCACCCAACCAACCCCCCAAAATAAAAAAACCTAACTCTAAAAAATCCTAAGCTACCCATTGCACCTAAAGGGGCATTTGTATGGACATTGCCCTTAAAAGGGCATTTAGCTCTTTTACAAGTGCCCATCCCTAATCTAAAAAAAAAACATTGAATAGAAAAAACAGCAGCACTTAAAGAGGAATCAGAGGGCTAGTATAAAAATATTATCCATCTTTATTAAACATTAAGTTAAAACCGGTACAAGGCTAGCAAACTCCCTGACTAGTTTCGTGCTCCATTTAGCACTTAATCATAGGGTGGGTTTGCTAGGAGCACACTCCCTACTTAAAGGGAAAGTGCACCCGTTGATAATTCAATTCATTAGTTAAAAAACAATACAATAGTATCTAAAAATGTATACAACAAAAATGGTTATTTCTTAAATACACATGCTATGGCACTGGAAAACAAGAACAATAAACAATGAAAAAATGAAATAAAAAATAAACACTTTCCGACTTCCGGTGGGCGGGACCTCATAGGCAGACGCAACTCTAGAGAGCTCCATACATCGGAGTTAAGGAAACTTAAAAAACGCTAATTTTTTCTGCCTAACCCCACTCTGATCAATTGCCAGGCTGTTTGTGACAATGCTGGCTACCATTAGCAGAGTGCAGATCACTTCACTCGATCTAGCAACCGGGAGCCCACAGAAAATAAGGATCCATTCTGCTGCGTCACGCCGCCATCTTGGCTCACATATCGAGCGCGATACCCAGCAACCTGACAACCGCACGGAAAAGTTTGACCCCGCAGAGACAGCAAATTATCACGGTGAAGCACAACACCCACGAAAGTGCCGGAGGAAGCCCCTGAATTTGATCGCAAGGGAACACATAGCCCCGAATAGAGGAGATACCGGAAGGCCACCGGAGAACCGCAAGCGGACACGTAAGCTGCAATATACTATATGGGACACTCAAACACTTTTTCACTGTAAAAGCTGCACAAAACAGCTACACTGGGACATATGACACATAACAACGAGTCCCTCTGAAGCGCCTACGCAACGCACAATCACTAGGCCTTATTCCCGGTTGTGGCTATACACCGCTACGCGGCCCTCTCTTTATGCTGAGAGACAAGATAACAAGGAATCACTGGTAAAGGCACTTGAACCTAACATCTGTTATTTGAAACGCCTCAACACCAAAGGTATCACCCTAGCTGCCTTCTTCACGTCCATCTAACCCAGAAAATCCTCACTAAACAGCACCATTTGGCTCTTTGACTTTCTGAGTTTGATACATCACCAGAACCCTGATATTTACACAAGCAATTTCCCCCATTTGTGACAGATTGCTATCACAAACTTTTACATACTCTGACATATCAGACGTGGGTACTCTGGGGCTGATGAAAGTGGACAAGTTCTTCTTCAAGCTGCCCTCCCCTGCTGCTGCAGATATGTCACACAGGTCTAAAACTGCAGATAATAACAAACGGCAACAAAGACACACAGTTGACATACATGTTGAAAATCCACCACTTATGGATCAGAATATGGGCCAAAACCTAGACCACACTGCTTTATTGCAAGAACTGAAGTCCTTTTTTCTCCCTAAAATGGACTCTTTGCAAACAGGGATTGATACCTTAACATGTGAAATTAGGCAGTTTTCCTCAAGGTTCACTGCGGCAGAAACCCGCATATCAGATACAGAAGATAGACAATCAGTGGCTGATGTGGCTATTAAACAACTGACCAAGAAAACACAACAACTTCAAGATCGCATCGACGACTTAGAGAATAGAAGTCGTCGCAACAACCTGCGCATAGTGGGAATTCCGGAATCCATCAAGGGCAAAGACCTGCTAGAGTTTACAGCACTCACATTTCCTAAACTTCTAGGCCTACATGCAGACATCCTCCCGATAGATGTGGAAAGAGTGCATCGAATGGGGCCAGAGAGGGGCCTGGAGCAAATGCACTCCAAACTAAGGCAGGTCATATTCAAATGCCTGAACTTTCAGGAAAAGCTAAAAATTCTAAGAGCATATCGGACACATAAAGAGGTACTCTATGAGGGTTCCAGATTATTCCTCTTTCAAGATTTTTCTATGGAGATATTAAAAAAAAAAAGAAAAGAATTTGCACCACTGTGCTCCCAACTGCATGAGCAAGGAAGACAAGCCGCCTTACTATTCCCCGCAAAGCTACGGCTGCAGACCCCCCATGGGGTTAAATTTTTCCACTCTCCACAGGCACTGAAATCTTATTTGGCTACAGAGCAACACCAACCACCACCCTGATACAGCTTCCCAGTGTCCCTGAAGGGGACTTTAAGTTCAGCTTTTTGAATCCTCAAAAGACAGGATAGATGGCTTTATCCTGTTTGCCTGATGAGTCCACATGGTATGGTGGATTACCTGAGACTAAACAGACATTTGGTTCAAGATGGAGGTCTGGGCAGGCCTCCTGGGTAATGTTAATAAGTTATAGATTGTTAAGTTGTTATGTAATGTTTTTTTTTTTTTTTTAATCTCCCGCTTTACATATCATCTTATGTATAGATACAAATGACGCTTACTGTTATGTTTGAAATGTTGATGTTTATTATTGCTATTTACACTACTTGCAATATTGGACCTAATACATATGGTTCTGGGAGACTACACCAGGAAGGCTACAAAATTAGAGGACCCCTCTTAGGCAACAAAGATGAGCAACATAGAAAGCAAAACTCTTGCGAGTACAATCATAAATTCCTTCACCACCTTAGAGAGGAGAGGAAAATATCCTTTAACACCTTAGGTCTTGCTATAATATCTTACTTACCAATAACCACTTCCACGTCACTGGGTAGGACCGCTCATACAGAGAACACAAACTCTGACACTAAGGAACAGGGAGACATTGTCCATAGTGTTATCCACTTATGTAAGGGGCAAGACTTAGATAGTCCACCCGACCCAACACGTTGCAAACCTTGTAGTCTCCTATATTGGAATAATACCAATAGATTGCCGAATACCCTAATTGTCAATTATCATGGGACAGTCCATCTGAATGTATTTGTGGTAAAAAGCTATGAAATTTACTGCATTGTAAGGTTTTTCAAATATCAAAGTATGCTATCCCCCAGAACCCCATCCTTTATTTCCTCCCTATTATGCATATTGGTCTTATCTCTTCTGCTCCTTTCTCCCTACACCTCCTTTCTCCCTCCCCCGCCCCCTTTTTTTTTTTTTTTTTTTTTTTTTCTTTCTTGACGCTAATCCGCATAAGAGCTTTCTACTGTAAAGATGTCGCTTAAACTAGTGACATGGAATGTAGGAGGACTCAACTCACCAATAAAGCGCAAGTCAGTTCTAATGCACCTTAGGAAGTTGGGGGCAGATATTGCCCTGCTTCAGGAGACGCACCTATTAGACCTAGAACACCAAAAACTGCAAAAGGATTGGGTAGGCCAGGTTACATTTCTCTCCCACACTAAGGCTAGCTGTGGACTGGCTATTGTATTTGGAAAAAGAGTGGAGGCTACTATCCAACACAAGTATCTAGACCCTGACTGCAGGTATATGATAGTGCGCCAAGGTTAACTCAGTAGATTATGTATTCTGCAATATTTATGCCCCCAATCACAGAGATATGAAATTTTGGCGGGATTTGTTACAAAGATTGGCCCCATATCTAGGTCTTAACCTGATCTTGGGAGGAGATTTCAACATCTCCCCTACGCATAGTGTAGATAGACAATGGCTAGAACCACATAGTTTAACAGATCCTAGAAAAAATTATAAGGCCAACTATGAAACAAAAATATTTAACATGTTTGATAAAGACCTGGATGTTTGCGATATTTGGAGGTTGTAGCATCCTGAGGCTAAGGAATATACGTGCCTGTCTAAAGCCAAACACACTCTTTCTCGCATAGATTTATTCTTAATAGCTAACAGATTAATTGACCAAGTGCGACATAGTAGAATTCACAACATCCTTTTATCTGACCATGCCCCGGTGGAACTGTGGTTGGGATCTGACGGACCGCACACTAACAGAAACATACTCAGGTTTCCTACATATCTAACTAACTCAGAGACGTTTCATAAATTCCTACAACATTCATGGACAGACTTCATGACTGATAACGCACAGCACAGGGACAATCCCCTACTCCTATGGGAGACGGACGAAGGCGGTCCTAGCGGGTAACATCATTTCGTACATATCTAAACTTAAGCATACAACACAGTATAGGCTTAGAAACCTACAGAAACAATTAGGACAGACTTATCAAGTCTACCTTCAGACTAAGACGAAACCGGCCTATATTAAATACATTACTGCAAAAACAGACCTTGAGACATTCAAAAAGCAACAGGCGGCTTCTGGCTTGTTAAAGTCAGCAGGCAGGTTTTATAGATTCGGAGATAGGGCAGGTAGGATGTTGGCCACCCTGACAAAACCACAGACAGCGAAGATTAAGATAGCAGCGTTACGCTGGAATAACAAAACTTGCACCACACCTGAAGACATTGCGAGCTGTTTTGCGCAATACTACTCGCAGCTGTTCGCGAGTCAAACTACTTCAGCTCAGGAGGTGCAGGATCAATTCTGGCCTTCGGTACAGCTGCCCAAGATATCTCTAGAGCAAAAGAATAGTCTAAACGCCCCCATCACAAAAGAAGAATTGACATATACCCTGCGGACTTTGCCAATGGGTAAAGCATCGGGCCCTGATGGGTTCCCTGCTAAATTTTATAGGCTACTTCATCCACAGATAGGGAGCACGCTCACTGATCTCTACAATACCTTTTTGCTTTCCGATACAACCACCTCGGCGAGCTTTACATCGGCCCATATCACTCTCATCCCTAAACCGGGTAAAGACAGATCTCTGCCTACATCTTATAGACCCATATCGTTGTTAAACACCGATTACAAGCTCTTCACGAAAATTATGGCAAATAGACTCAAATCTGTCCTGCCAGATCTCTTACACTCAGATCAGACGGGTTTCGTGGCAAAACGTACCTCGGTGGTCAACCTCCGCAGAGTGTTGCAGGTTATTGAACATTTTTGGTCTGGGGGGAGAGAGGGGGCAGAAAGAACGCATCGGAGGCCTTCCTGTTATCACTAGATGCAGAGAAGGCCTTTGATAGGATCGAGTGGGCCCATCTGTTAAATACCATGCAGAAATTTGGTTTTGAGGGCCCCTTTCTGGATATTATTGGCAAAATATACAGGGCTCCTATAGCAAGGGTTTTGTCTGGCGGTTGCTTCTCGACTGATTTTAATCTACAAAGGGGCACCAGGCAGGGTTGCCCATTATCGCCCCTGTTATTTAATTTGGCCCTTGAGCCTCTCGCGCTTAAACTTAAACACATTTTTCCAGGAATTGTCATAGGAGAGGTGCCTCTCCACTTAGCATTGTACGCAGACGATATGCTGCTGTTCGTGGACTCCCCGCAGATCTATATCCCGCATATGCTTCGAGTAATATCTGATTTCGGTAGCTTCTCCGGATACAAAATAAACACCTCTAAGTCGGAGATACTTTGGCTCCACAAAAACCAGAACTCTAGACACACCTACCCTTTTACGGAGGCGACAGATGGCCTCACCTATCTGGGCATTCATCTTCATAGAGACCCAACAAAAATATATGAACTAAATATCACAGAGAAATGTGCACAGCTTTCTTCTCTTCTTTCCAATTGGGCCAATCTCCCTCTGGGGTTGTCGAGGCGCGTTAGCCTGATAAAGATGTCAATCTTACCCAAAATCCTATATCCGCTACTTATGCTGCCCTTTCTAATGACAAAAACTGATTTAAGTAGGCTCACGAGAGCTATATCTCGCTTTATCTGGAAGGGGGGCAGACCGCGAATTGCAACACATAAACTGCATCTCCCTTACACCAAGGGGGGATTAGGACTCCCGAACATACAATGGTATAACTGGGCGGCTCTAGCCAGACTAGTAACAGACTGGCAGCTGGGTACAGGGCACTTTTGTGACCTGAAATTGGAGGAGGCGGTAGTAAGTCCCATAGCTGTGGCCTTCCTGCCGTACGGAGACTGCCAAACGCTACCCCCTTCAATCACTAATAATGTGATGTATAGGGATCCGCTAAGAGCCTGGGGGAAGTTGCACAAGTACCTAAAATCGGACAGTCCTACCCCAAACTATATACCTATAGTGGGAAATCCATACTTCCCAGCGGGGAATGACCACGAACCATTTCATATTTGGAAGAGACTGGGCTTTGTAACCATTGGTGACATGCTTGACCCGCTACAACACACAGTACGCTCCTTTCAGGAGCTGAGAACCAAGTACCAAATCCCCAATCGACATTTTTATGCCTATCTGCAATTCTGCAATTAAGGCATTATATTCTAACCATGCAGTCATGGTGTGAAAAATTCTGGGAGAAATCGCCTTTTGCCGTTTCCCAGACATTGTTTCATATGGGCATATTCTCCTTGTCCCAATTCTACTCACGTATCGTGATGCAGGACGAATCCTTTATACTTACTGGCATATTGTCAAGACATAACCTCACTAACTCAATTGAACTGACAACCCAAGATATAGTGGACAGCTTAGAACGCACCAAACAGGCAACATTATCAGTACATCTCAGAGAAACACAGATTAGGACATTACATATGGACTACATCACACCTCATAGGGCAGCAAAATGGAACAAACAGATCCTAGATCAGTGTGTCAAGTGTGGGATGGTTGCCCCATCGTTCCAACATTATTTTTACGCCTGCCCAGCAATTAGAAGATTCTGGGGACAAATTCAAAACTGAGAAAAGTCAAGCGTGCAGCTGCCAAGATGCCACTTGCCACCAGTTTGGCCATATTTCAGAGCTGCAACATCACTGGAGTGCCCAAAAGCACACGGTGTGCAATACTCAGAGACATGGCCAAGGTAAGAAAGGCTGAAAGACGACCACCACTGAACAAGACACACAAGCTGAAACGTCAAGACTGGGCCAAGAAATATCTCAAGACTGATTTTTCTAAGGTTATATGGACTGATGAAATGAGAGTGAGTCTTGATGGGCCAGATGGATGGGCCCATGGCTGGATTTTTAAAGGGCAGAGAGCTCCAGTCCGACTCAGACGCCAGCAAGGTGGAGGTGGAGTACTGGTTTGGGCTGGTATCATCAAAGATGAGCTTGTGGGGTATCATCAAAGATGAGCTTGTGGGGCCTTTTCGGGTTGAGGATGGAGTCAAGCTCAACTCCCAGTCCTACTGCCAGTTAATATATGTTTAGAACTAGGTCAATAACTATGTTTAATTTGTTAAATTGTTGTTGTTGTTTGTATTAAAACAAAAAACTCTGCTCGGGAATCATGCAAATGCCTGAAACTGAAGACTCCAAGCCTTTCAATGACTTTGTTTCATCAAAACTATGTCTTGCTACTACCCTTTTGAAAAAAACTGAGAAATTTTACCTATACCATGTAACTGTGTCTTTATGTATGCTTCCTGAGTGATTAATAAAAAGAATTTAAAAAATAAAAAATAAATAAACACTTTAAATACACAGTGAAACAGAATTTCTTCAAAATAATTTGTGAAATATATTGAATATATTGTAGGTGTTTGTTTTTTTGGGAGAAAAGCCCCCAGAGAATATGTAGTGTAGGAATGTGAAAATTTAAGGACATAAAAATGTAAAATATGACCACTGAAACAGTCCGTAATATTACTCAACAAAATAACTTATGTCCCATTCACGGTTCAAACCCAGGGGAGTGACAGTCCTCAATTTATATATCCAATATAGTTCTTGTTTGAGTAATAATTTACATCTGTCATTTCCCCTGGGAGGAAATATCATGCGATCAATGACTTGGGCCTTCATATCAAAAACATTAGTCATATGAGTCAAATTAAAATGCCTAGACACTGCAGATTCCTTTAATACTCTCTAGTGTCCCTTATATGCTCCCTAATCCTAGATCTCAGTTCTCTTGTTGTTTGACCTGTATATTGCAACATACACAATTTGCACTCTAGGAGATATACTACAAATGTAGTCCTACAATTGGCATAAAATTTGTGCAAAAATTCTTCACCCGCTGTAGTGCTTCTAAAACCATTCCAAACATGTAAGAAGCCACAAGTAACACATGGACCATGACCACATCTATAGGTCCCTTTCTTTTTGATCCAATTACTCCTATCAGTATAATCAGAACAAACTAAACTAGGTGACAGTCTAGAGAACAGTGTTGACGGTATTTTAGGCACAAATTTACATGTACCAATGTGAGGTCTAAGCGTAGAATCCTCCTCAAGTGAAGATTTTTCTTCATAATAAAACATACTTGATAGAATTGGCTTCAATATTCTGTCGAAAAGACCACTGTTTCCTGGGTTATTGGATTTTGTCTCCTTGACCCCTGAATTAGCTCACATTGAGACTTATTCCGTATTTCATTATAAGTTTGATTAAGTAAATGTTCATCATACCCTCTCCCCTTAAGGCGTTCGATTAATGCCTTAGCTTATTGGTCAAATAATTCACTGGAGTTGGTATTTCTACGTAAGCGCATAAACTGACCCCTGAGAATTGATCGCACTAAATGTGGCGGATGACATGACTTAGCATGTAGAATAGTATTCTCAGCTGTCAGCTTACGAAATGTGTCACTTATCACTACCCCAGTATCAACATCCCCTTTCAAAATAAGATCAATGAAATTAGCTGTAATTCCATAAGTCTCACCTACAAACTTGAGATTGAATTTGTTTTGACTAAGATAAGCAAGAAAGCTAGTGTGATCAAACGGCTCCCTGACAACAAAAATCAAGTCGTCTATGAAACGCATGTAAAACACAATCTGTTCCTTAAAGGGGTTCTGTTCCGTATACAAATACAGGTTCTCCCACCATCCCACATACAGATTTGCGAATGAGGGAGCAAATTTTGCCCCCATCGCCGTCCCGCAAATCTGTATGTGGAATTCCTTGTCAAACATAAAAAAATTATGTTTTAGCAAAAATTCAATAATTTCACCTAGAACCAGCTTAATCTCCTCCAAGAACCTGGTGTGCATATCAAAAAGTATCTCATAGCTTGTATGCCCAAATGGTGGGGTATACTAGAGTACAATGCAATGGCATCCACCACTACCCATCTGTACTCCTGTCCCTACCTAAAATTGTTCAGTAATTGTAAAAGGTGGGTGGAATCCCTTAGATAACTTTTCAGACCCCTCAACCAGGGGTTGTAAGATTGAATCAACCCACTCAGAGGTGGGTTCAAACAAAGACCCAATCCCCGAGACAATAGGACGTCCCGGGGGTTGGGTCATGTTTTTGTCATCAGAAATTCGGATAAGGGTGGGAATGTAGTCATTCTTAATAAAAATGACTATGTTTTGGAGAGTAACAGACAGCTTAATGATTGCAATACTTATAGAAAGCTTAGTTCCAACCCCATGTTTTTGTTTAAATCAAAATTGCTGAGAATACTAGAACAGACTATTACTGTTGGACTCCTCACCAGGGACCAGGTTGGGTCATTGGTTCCAGAGAATCCTTGGATTCCGATATTTCATTATCTACCTAAAACTCACAAAAACATGACCCAACCCCCGGGACATCCTATTGTCTTGGGGATTGGGTCTTTGTTTAAACCCACCTCTGAGGGGGTTGATTCAATCTTACAAACCCTGGTGAGGGGTCTGAAACCCCTTTTACAATTGCTGAACAATTTTAGGTGGGAACAGGGGTACAGATGGGTAGCGGTGGATCCCACTGCATTGTACTCTAGTATACCCCACCATTTGGGCATACAAGCTATGAGATACTTTTTTGATATGCACACCAGGTTCTCGGAGGAGATTAAGCTGGTTCTATGTGAAATTATTGACTTTTTGCTAAAACATAATTTTTTATGTTTGACAAGGAATTCCACATACAGATTTGTGGGACGGCGATGGGGGCAAAATTTGCTGCCTCATTCGCAAATCTGTATGTGGGATGGTGGGAGAACCTGTATTTGTATATGGAACAGAACCCCTTTAAGGAACAGATTGTGTTTTACATGCGTTTCATAGACGGCTTGATTTTTGTTGTCAGGGAGCTGTTTGATCACACTAGCTTTCTTGCTTATCTTAGTCAAAACAAATTCAATCTCAAGTTTGTAGGTGAGACTTATGGAATTACCGCTAATTTCCTTGATCTTACTTTGAAAGGGGATGTTGATACTGGGGTAGTTATAAGTGGCACATTTCGTAAGCTGAAAGCTGGGAATACTATTCTACATGCTAAGTCATGTCATCCACCACATTTAGTTCGATCAATTCCCAGGGGTCAGTTTATGCGCTTACGTAGAAGTACCAAATTAAGTGAATTATTTGACCAACAAGCTAAGGCATTAATCGAACGCCTTAAGGGGAGAGGGTATGATGAACATTTGCTTAATCAAACTTATAATGAAATATGTAATAAGTCTCAATGTGAGCTAATTCAGGGGTCAAGGAGACAAAAATCCAATAACCCAGGAAACAGTGGTCTTTTCGACAGAATATTGAAGCCAATTCTATCAAGTATGTTCTATTATGAAGAAAAATCTTCACTTACTTGAGGAGGATGCTATGCTTAGACCTCATATTGGTACATGTAAATTTGTGCCTAAAATACCGTCAACACTGTCCTCTAGACCAGTGTTTTTCAACCAGTGTGCCGTGGCACACTAGTGTGCCGTGAGAGATCCTCAGGTGCGCCACGGCAGACTGACAACAGTGTGACATATTTTTTAAACTTTGCTTGTTTTTTACTCCCAGTGCATGGGTAGTTTGTAGGAGGCATGGCATAACAGCGCAATACATACAGTATTTGTGTGTTTGTGTGTATGTGTATATATATATGCTGTATTAGGCTACAATGTGTGATTTTTTTAAAAATGTAAAAAAGTGTGCCACGGCAAAAAAAAGGTTAAAAATCACTGCTCTAGACTGTCATCTAGTTTAGTTTGTTCTGATTATACTGATAGGAGTAATTGGATCAAAAAGAAAGGGACCTATAGATGTGGTCATGGTCCATGTGCTACTTGTGGCTTCTTACATGTTTGGAATGGTTTTAGAAGCACTAAATGGGGGAAGAATTTTTGAACAAATTTTATGCCAATTGTAGGACTACATTTGTAGTATATCTCCTAGAGTGCAAATTTTGTATGTTCCAATATACAGGTCAAACAACAAGAGAACTGAGATCTAGGATTAGGGAGCATATAAGGGACACTAGAGAGTATGCAAAGGAATCACAGTGGCTAGGCATTTTAATTTGACTCATATGACTAATGTTTTTTATATGAAGGTCCAAGTCATTGATCGCATGATGTTTCCTCCCAGGGGAGGTGACAGATGTAAATTATTACTCAAACAAGAACTATATTGGATTTATAAATTGAGGACTGTCACTCCCCTGGGTTTGAACCGTGAATGGGACATAAGTTATTTTGTTGAGTAATATTAGGGACTGTTTCAGTGGTCATATTTTACATTTTATGTCCTTAAATTTTCTTATTCCTACACTACATATTCTCTGGGAGTTTTTTTATGCCCTTGGTACAATTGATAATGGTATTTTAGATGCTTTTCTCCCAAAAAAACAAACACCTACAATATATTTCACAAATTATTTTGAAGAAATTCTGTTTCACTCTGTATTTAAAGTGTTTATTTTTATTTCATTTTTTCATTGTTTATTGTTCTTGTTTTCCAGTGCCATAGCATGTGTATTTAAGAAATATTTTTTTGTTGTATACATTTTTAGATACTATTGAATTGTTTTTTAACTAATGAATTGAATTATCAACAGGTGCACTTTCCCTTTAAATAGGGAGTGTGCACCTAGCAAACCCACCCTATGATTAAGTGCTCAATGGAGCACAAAACTAGTCAGGGAGTTTGCTAGCCTTGTACCGGTTTTAACTTAATGTTTAATAAAGATGGATAATATTTTTACACTAGCCCTCTGATTCCTCTTTAAGTGCTGCTGTTTTTTCTATTCGATATTTTCACATGGCTTCACTGGCCGTTTTTCAGCTTGCACCCCTGCTGCCTACTTGCTGGGTTAGTTCACCTCTGCTCATCTGTGATGTCAGGACTTCTGGCTCTGCAGCGGCTTGGGTTGTGTGTGTTTAAAAAAAAAACACCCCAATTTTTTTTTAAAAAAACTAACACTAACCCCATAAAATCTACTCACGGTTCTTGAAGGAAGTCTGGACTTCCATCTTCATCCAGGAGGCGAGAAGTCTTCATCCAGGCGGCGACACCTTCATCCATCTCGGAGACATCTATCTTCAACCTGGCGGCGTAGAGTGGAGCTATCCTGGAGGGCGATGACATCCTGTGCGGAGCATCCTCTTCATATGATCACCGCCGTACATTGAAGGGGGTGTTAGGTGTAGGGGTTTATAAATAAATTAGTGTTTTGTGATGTGGGGGGGGCAGCGGTTTAGGGGTTAATTGGTTTAGTTTAGTAGTTACGATGTGGGGGGCTGGAGGTTTAGGGGTTAATACTTTATTATAGTGTTGGCGATGTGGGGGCAACGGTTAAGGGGTTATAAGGTTTGTTTAGGTGTCAGCGATATCGGGGGTGGCAGATTACCGCTTAATAACTTTTATTAGTGTTGGCGATGTCGGGGAGCGGCGGAATAGGGGTTAATAACTTTTATTAGTGTCGGCGATGTTGGGGAATGGCGGAATAGGGGTTAATAACTTTTATTAGTGCCGGCGATGTCGGGGGGGCAGATTAGGGGTGTTTAGTTTTGGGGTTTATGTTAGGGTGTTAGGTTTAAACTTAACTTTCTTTTCCCCATAGACATCAATGGGGTTGCGTTATGGCGATCTCCATTCCATTAGTTTTTTTACTAACACTTTCTCCCCATTGATGTCTCTGGGGGAAAGTGTGCACGAGCATGTAAACTCAGCCCTTGGCTTTTGTGTGTTATGGAGCTTAACGCACCATAACGCACAGCACAAGGAGGTTTTTCAGTAACTCGTAATGGCAGTGCTATGGAGAATGCAATAACGCAATTTTGTGGGCTTTATTTAGCACAAAACTCGTAATCTCCTGTAGGTGTCAGTCAGTGTTTCTCAACTGCAGATTTCAAGTACCCCCAGCAGGCCAGGTTTTCATTATATCTGAACCAGTGCACAGGTGAAGTTATCAGCTGATCAGTAACCATGGTAACTAACCTGCTCTCACCCATCAGCTGATTATTTCACCTGTGCACTGGTTCTGCTATAATGAAAACCTGGCCTGTTGGGGGTACTTGAGGACCGTGGGTTGAGAAACAATGCTCTATATAATGACTGAAGCCAGCAATTAAAGTAACAAACATCTAAGGGCACAGCACAAACAAGCAAAATCCCTCTCCAAGGGTGTAATGTGCTCCACTGAATAAATACAGAACAGGTCAGCATAGGTCAGAACCAAATTGAGTTGCTCTCCTGAGGCCAACAATTATTAAACTATTACACCCTGTATTTTAAGTGATTCTGAGACCTCTGCTTCATTTTACAGCTCTGCAAGTTTCTATTGAATATACGCACAGCTATCTTATAGACTCCCTCATGTTAAAGACATCATATGAGTCAACCAGATGTCTCATGTAATGTTCTTAAATAGCTACAATAGGATATGTTTTTACATGCTAGCAAAAAGCACCATTGGAAAACAGGTAAATTTTTTACAATATTTTAAAAGTAACTAATTTTTGAACATATTTCACATGGGATTAAAATGGACTCATAATTTAACAGAATAAGCTTTAAGACATCAAAAAAAGTTTTGTGAAGCACATGAGGTGAATGACTTGTGTTGGGAAGATTATATGTTCAAATTCCATTAAAGACCTTTTAATTTATGACTTATCAGAGTTAATAATCATGTTTAAGGTCATACTGAACCTTACAAAAACAATACAACAGTAAAGTTCCAAATTAAAGGCTTTTTTTATTCTAGTTAAGCATCCTCTAATTCTCATGGCTTGTTCTTTTTCATAAGCTGTTTTTCTGGACAAACTATCGCCTAGATTAAAAGTTTTGTCGGTAAAGACCCGCGTAGCTAACGCAGCTTTTTTTCCCAACGCACCCTTAAGACAACGCTGGTATTTAGAGTTGTCTGAGGGGCTGCGTGAGGCTACAAAAAGGGAGCGTTGAGCATAATTTACTGCCACTTCAACCCTCAATACCAGCATTCCTTACGGTAGCGGTAAGCTGACAAAACGTGCTCGTGCTCGATTCCCCCATAGAAAACAATGGGGCAGTTTGGGATGAAAAAAACCTGCAAAAAAGCAGCGTTAAGCTCCCAACGCAGCCCCATTGTTTCCTATGGGGAAACACTCTCTAAGTCTGCACCTAACACTCTAACATGAACCCCGAGTCTAAAAACCCCTAACCTTACACTTATTAACCCCTAATCTGCCGCCCCCGCTATCGCTGACACCTGCATTATATTAGTAACCCCTAATCTGCCGCTCTGTACACCGCCGCAACCTACATTATACCTATGTACCCCTAATCTGCTGCCCCTAACACCGCCGACCCCTATATTATATTTATTAACTCCTAATCTGCCCCCCCCAACGTCGCCGCTACCTTACCTACACTTATTAACCCCTAATCTACCGACCGGACCTCGCCGCCACTAAAATAAATGTATTAACACCTAAACCGCCGCAATCCCGCCTCTCAAAACCTATAATAAATAGTATTAATCCCTAATCTGCCCTCCCTAACATCGCCGCCACCTAACTTAAAGAATTAACCCCGAATCTGCCGACCGGACCTCACCGCTACTCTAATAAATGTATTAACCCCTAAAGCTAAGTCTAACCCTAACACCCCCTAAATTAAATATAATTTTAATCTAACGAAATAATTTAAATCTTATTAACTAAAGTATTCCTATTTAAAACTAAATACTTACCTGTAAAATAAACCCTAATATAGCTACAATATAGCTACAATATACCTACAATATAACGAATAATTATATTGTAGCTATTTTAGGATTTATATTTATTTTACAGGCAACTTTGTATTTATTTTAACTAGGTACAATAGCTATTAAATAGTTATTTACTATTTAATAGCTACCTTGTTAAAATAATTAAAAAGTTACATGTAAAATAAATCCTAACCTAAGTTACAATTAAACCTAACACTACACTATCAATAAATTAATTAGATAAATTACCTACAATTACATACAATTAAATAAACTAAACTAAAAAAAAAAACACTAAATTACAAAAAATAAAAAAAGATTACAAGAATATTAGGCTAATTACACCTACTCTAAGCCCCCTAATAAAATAAAAAAGCCCCCCAAAATAATAAAGGTCCCTACCCTATTCTAAATTAAAAAGTAACCAGCTCTTTTACCAGCCCTTAAAAGGGCTTTTTGAGGGCATGCCCCAAAGTAATCAGCTCTTTTGCCTGTAAAAAAAATACAATCCCCCCAACATTAAAACCCACCACCCATATACCCCTAATCTAACCCAAACACCCCTTAAAAAACCTAACACTAAGCCCCTGAAGATCTCCCTACCTTATCTTCACCACACCCGGTATCACCGATCCGACCAGAAGAGGGTCCGAAGTCTTCATCCTATCCGGCAAGAAGAGGTCCAGAAGAGGGTCCGAAGTCTTCATCCTATCCGGCAAGAAGAGGACATCCGGACTGGTAGACATGTTCATCCAGGCGGCGCCTTCTATCTTCATCCATCCGGTGCGGAGCGGGACCATCTTGAAGCAGCCGACGCAGATCCATCCTCTTCTATTGGCGACTCCCGGCGAATGAAGGTTCCTTTAAGTAACGTCATCCAAGATGGCGTCCCTCGAATTCCGATTGGCTGATAGGATTCTATCAGCCAATCGGAATTAAGGTAGGAAAAATCTGATTGGCTGATTGAATCAGCCAATCAGATTCAAGTTCAATCCGATTGGCTGATTGGATCAGCCAATCAGATTGAGCTCGCATTATATTGGCTGATCGGAACAGCCAATAGAATGCAAGCTCAATCTGATTGGCTGATTGGATCAGCCAGTCGGATTGAACTTGAATCTGATTTGCTGATTCAATCAGCCAATCAGATTTTTCCTACCTTAATTCCGATTGGCTGATTGGGGGGCTTTGTTATTTTTTTAGGGGGCTTAGAGTAAGTGTAATTAGTTTAAAATTCTTGTAATCTTTTTTTATTTTTTGTAATTTAGTGTTTTTTTTTTTTGTAATTTAGTTTAGTTGATTTAATTGTAGATAATTGTAGATAGTTTAGTTAATTAATTTATTGACAGTGTAGTGTTAGGTTTAATTGTAACTTAGGTTAGGATTTATTTTACAGGTTATTTTGTACTTATTTTAACTAGGTAGCTATTAAATAGTTATTAACTATTTAATTGCTATTGTACCTAGTTAAAATAAATACAAAGTTGCCTGTAAAATAAATATAAATGCTAAAATAGCTACAATATAATTATTTGTTATATTGTAGCTATATTAGGGTTTATTTTACAGGTAAGTATTTAGCTTTAAATAGGATTAATTTATTTAATAAGATTTATTTTATTTCGTTAGATTTAAATTAAATTTAACTTAGGGGGTGTTAGTGTTAGGGTTAGACTTGGCTTTAGGGGTTAATACATTTATTAGAGTAGCGGCGAGGTCCGGTCGGCAGATTAGGGGTTAATACTTGAAGTTAGGTGTCGGCGATGTTAGGGAGGGCAGATTAGGGGTTAATACTATTTATTATAGGGTTTTTGAGTCGGGAGTGAGGCGGTTTAGGGGTTAATACATTTATTATAGTGGCGGCGAGGTCCAGTCGGCAGATTAGGGGTTAATAAGTGTAGTTAGGTAGCGACGACGTTGGGGGGGCAGATTAGGGGTTAATAAATATAATATAGGGGTCGGCAATGTTAGGGGCAGCAGATTAGGGGTACATAGCTATAATGTAGGTTGCGGCGGTGTACGGAGCAGCAGATTAGGGGTTAATAATAATATGCAGGGGTCAGCGATAGCGGGGACGGCAGATTAGCTCTTAATAAGTGTAAGGTTATGGGTGTTTAGACTCGGGGTTCATGTTAGGGTGTTAGGTGCAGACTTAGGAAGTGTTTCCCCATAGGAAACAATGGGGCTGCGTTAGGAGCTGAACGGTGCTTTTTTGCAGGTGTTCAGTTTTTTTTTCAGCTCAAACTGCCCCATTGTTTCCTATGGGGATATCGTGCACGAGCAATTTTTTGAAAAAAGACACGCGTAGCTAACGCACCCCTTCTAATGCAAAACTCTAAATCTAGGTGTAAATTTTTTGCCTGTGCACACCTCTAATGCATACATTCTCTATAGTTTTGTGGCACAAGTAAGGATGGGCGAATGTTTCGCAACATTTGAAAAATGAAATGAATTTTAAAACATTCGTTTGTTCGTTCGTTTCGATTCCTATACCTAGGCACAAGTAGTTTAATTGCATCACATGACACTATCAGCATCAATATATACTATGAAAAAAGATCAGTCAATATACAGGTACTTTTTCCGGTAAGGTAATCACTAAACACATTAAATCACTATTTTGTTTTTCCTGAATCACGCACATTCGATTTTTAGTTTCCAAAATTGAGAGCTTTACAGCACAGACGACAATTTGCTGTTTTCAGGAAGTACTGATTTCAAGCTTCGGGGTTTTAACGACAAAAATATTTTGGGATCATGATCAACACACTGAAAATACCGGACAAAGTTCCAAAATCGTAACCTACAAAAAACAAGTACGATATTGGGATTTACATCTATACAAGGGGTGCTAGAAAAATGTCAGGTTGGTTTCTATTTTTATATATAAGAGGAGAATTTGGAGACATACATTTTTAAGATATATACAAGTGAGGAAACAGCATTCTTATTCCTAAATAATTCATACAAAAACTAACAACTTAATAAATACATTAGATTGCCTTAGGTAGGTCTGATGTGTTCCTGAATTTCCTTTTGCCTTGTATTACAACTTGTGCTTCACATTTCCTTTCACACAAAAGACAGGGTGGTTATCTTCCCAACTTTTATGCCAGATTTATTCTCTTCGCTCTATGTATTACTGAGCTGTAAAAATATTTTACAAACTGCTGCTACCTGCATGGACTTTGAATAGGAGATAGGAAATGGAGATGCCACTACGTGTCAGTGTAAAGTCTTTTGCATGAAATATGAAGTTTACAAATCTTACTTTTTATTCTATAGCATATATATATTTACATAGTTTAGAAACAATAGCTTTCTATTGTAATGAGGAGGAATGTTTTCCCCTCTTACTATCAAGTATCAAACAGAAATGGGATGAGTTGAAGGAGTTTGAAACTTGTAGAATTGAGATATTGAAGTATAACATAAATGTAAATTTTTGTAAATCACTATTAAATGATTGTTTGATGGCTGAGCCATTTCCCACCCTGTGATTTTTAGGAGCTGCTCACATTTAAGTCCTACAGAATATAATTTTTTTTAGTGAGAAACCTACACATATTATATATTGTTTTTTTCAGCAGACCGAGAGTTAGATATATAGGCCTAGATTCCAAATGGACCGCTATTTAGCGCTCCCGCTCATCCGTTTGTATTGCTAGATGGAGGCTTTTTTGCACATGTCGGGTTGCGCTCATATTATGAGTTAAAAGTAAAAAGTTAGCGCGCACAAAACATGGAACTTATAGTATTGCAACTGCGTTAATGTGTTCTCCCATAGACTTCAATGGAGTGTGCAAACTGCAAAAAAACTAACACCCATACTTGTGCGCAACCTGACTGCGTTTATTCAAGTGTGCTAAACCCAACATTGTTCTTCACATAATAGAATATGTTCTATCTATTCATAATAAATATATCTATATACTGTTTATCTGACAATTGTTTGGTAAAATATATATCTATATATATTGCGCTAAAGCGAATGTATTTACCTTCAAGTAATACGCACGCTATTTCTGTCACACGAAAAAAGCAGAGAAATACCCCATATTGCTTGAACCTTACAATTAAAGGGATACCGAACCCAAATTTTTTCTTTTGTTATTCAGATAGAACATGCAATTTTAAGCAACTTTCTAATTTACTCCTATTATCAATTTTTCTTTGTTCTCTTGCTATCTTTATTTAAAAAAAAAAAAAGCCATCTAAGATTTTTTGGGTTCAGACTCTGGAGAGCACTTTTTGATTGGTGGATGAATTTATCCACCAATCAGCAAGGACAACCCAGGTTGTTCACAAAAAATGGGCCGGCATCTAAACTTAGATTTTTGCATTTCAAATAAAGATATCAAGAGAATAAAGAAAATTCGATAATATGAGTAAATTATAAAGTTGCTTAAAATGTCATGCTCTATCTGAATTATGAAATAAAAAATTTGGGTTCAGTGTCCCTTTAACACGCCACTCGTAAGCTAGACCTTTATGTATATATCATGATGTGAGAAATATTCAACAAAAAATGTGAATAAAATGCAGATGTTTATAAATTTCAACAAGCAAGCTTGTAAACAATAGTGTGTGTGTTTTTCCTAAATTCTATAGTAAAAAAAAAAAGGGGTTATCCCCATTTAAACAAGGGTCTTTGGGTATATGTATATAACTTTGATTTGCACACAGGGGCAAATAAATGTACTATTATTTATGCAAACTGACCACTATTACCACAGTGATCATTTGACTATTAAAATCTAAATAAGTATTTGTTTTTAAAGAGGGGGTTCTGGTCTTTAAATCTAAGATTGTAGGGGTCTCTATGATGTTTTGATGAGCTGTTACTGGCTTATAGAGACCCCCATCCTAAAAAAAAACAACTTTATTTTAAAACTCCTGTGTTTGCGGCACAAGGAGATGTAAGCACGCATAGGCGATACCAGACCACTAGACCACCAGGGATGTGGAGGTAAGTTCATGGGAGGGGGGCGTGACAAGCTCCAAAAGTCATTCCCCCAGATGATGACATGTACTTGAATCCAAACTAAAAGCACTTAAAGGGTTAAAAGGAAACCTTTTGCTTGTGTGTACATTACATTTCAAAAGTGAGAAAAAATAGACTTGAATGTCTTTTTAAAGAAAAATAACACTCAAAATGTTATTGTCTCCAAAAATGTTTAACCATGAAGAGTAAACATATATCATTACTTATTTCTCCTCTTTTTCTTGTGCTGCAATTGTGTGTTTTTTTTTCTAACACTCACAGACAGGTTGGATTGCATTCTACAGGGTTATGAAAAAATTACAAAATTGTCAATCTTTTTAGGCTTTTCAAAGGGTGTGTTCCTTGACTGCAAAAAATGAAATTTTGGTAACAAACTATATGCAGAGCTTAGAGCTTCATTGCTGATATATGCTATTCATATATATATATAACTTTAATGCCTATTTGAGGACGTTATGCCTAACTGTAACCTCTCGTCCTCCAGCAAAGCTTCCTAAACATTGAACTGCTAGAATTGGTTACCCCTGCAGCCAAGTGCTAAAATAGCTCTGCTGTAAACAGACAGGGGCAACCTAAAATTTGTTTCTGTTACAGGACGAACAGCTGTTGCCTAAATTCTTAGTTATTGCGACTTCTAAAGAGAACTGCTTAGCAATGTGATGCAGCCTCTTATGGCAACCAAGGGGTTAACTTTGTTGGTTTGATTCCTGTGGTCAATAGTTAAATATTGGTCTTGAGATTCTGTGCTGTTCATTCACATGAATTAGCACTGTCCTTAAATAACTCGCTGCCAATTTTCTTAACCACTTTGCTTCAGGTGGAGCCAAATACCATCACTCCACGCCATTTCTGGGACTTATGCCCACGTCCCGTTCTGCTAATGGCCACAAACCTTACCGAGGAGACAGTAGAAACCTGTCAATGACAACCGCTGTGAGCACTTCGGGGAATAGATCACGGAAAATATCCTTCTCAGAATAAAGCTTCTATTGGGGAGACATCCCAATATATATTAGAGCTAAAAAAAATTGTAAGATTGACTGCAAATTTACACCAAGCTCATTTCTGAAGCTGAGCTCATGGATTTATATTGATAGTGTATTTGGGAGATTTAGGGTAGCCTGTATTATTCTACTAGTAAATGGCATAGAAGGCTCCCCATTATCTATATATCAGCTATTTATGTCAAACTGGATTCATTTTTATAGATCAATTAAAGGAAATGATAGTGTGATTATAAAATGTACATCATTATTGCACTGATGGTGTCTCTAACTATGGGTTTATTATAATTTTACAATTGTTTTCGGCAGATAACGATTTTTGAGCTCCATACTATTGTAATTTTGTTTTTCTCAGTGATCACAATCTCAAAATGCCTTTGCCGAGAATACCCCTGAAGATTAAAATTGCTACCTCCCAGAATCAACATGAAATAGTTAGCTAAATAATTATTACCATGATTTTGTACTTGAACAATAACACAAATAACAACAAACAAAATCGGATATGTGCATCTTAGAGATTACATCACCAGTTAAAGGTTCTATGCAGTGATGGTTATAGGTGACATATGCAATTAACCTGTTGTGATGTGTGTATGTCTTCATAAGGGATTTGAACAGGCACATTAGTAGTATAGTTGGCAAGGCATGTGCGTTTGTTGGGTCATCGATTTTGCTATTTTTTTCCTTACCTTTCTTTTAATGATACAGTCTAATCAAAAATAAACTTTAATGATTAAGATAGGGCATGCAATTTTAAACAACGTTCAAATTGACTTTTATCATCAAATTTTCTTTATTCTCTTGGTATTCTTTGTGGAAAGCTATACCTAGGCAGGCTCATATGCTAATTTATAAGCTGTGGAACTGCCTCTTATCTCAGTGATTTTTGACAGTTAGAAACTGCTAGTTCATGTGTATCATATAGATAACATTGTGCTCACTCCCATGGAGTTATTTAAGAGTCATTGTTTGGCTAAAATACATGTCTGTCAACAGAGCTGAGATAAGAGGGCTTTAATAATGTAAGGATAAATGTAATACGTAACTAATAAAAAAAAAAATATTTAATTGGATTAAAAAAAAAAAAAACACATCTGTTCTCGCTCAAAATCCAGACTAAACTGTTGTCTGATAATTTCTGCTGCAGTTCTCCATTTACTATTGATTGCACATGACAAATAGCAATCATATGTAAATGGATGTGATAACAAATGAGATACGTATGCAATGGACCTTCATATAAATGTACTAAACAATCAATAAGTGAGGAAATATATTTTAAATATCACACCTTATACAGATTCAAAAGAAGAAGTTTTAATTAACATAAAAACTAATGAACTCACCATCCATACTATAATCGCATTTGCAACGTGTCCGTTGGTGTCGCCAGTTGCGCATGCATCCTCTAAGGAATGTTGGCAGTGTGAGGCGGCCAACAGAACGTTGGCTGCACGCACAGCCAAAATAATTTACCTGGATGCAGCGAAGGCAAACGGAGCATTACAAAAAAAAATATAAATAACCGCCGCAATTAATAAGTATTAAAAAAAAAAAACTAACCGTCTGTAATAAGTATTAAGAAAAAAATAAATAAATACCCAATAAAATTATTAACCACTAAATCCGCCAACCACAACATCGCAAACTACCTAATACATCTATTAACCCCTAATCCATCAACCCCCCACAACGCATTAAACCTAATTTACCTATTAACTCCTAAACCACCAACCCCCACAATGCAAAAAACAAATTTAATGACTAAGCCCCTTAACCTAACACCCACTAAATTATCCCCTTAATTACATACAAAAAACACTACATTACAATTAAAATAAAAAAAATACATTACATTAATCTAACAACACTACCAAAAATAAAAAAATTAAACCTAATCCCTATAAAAAAATAAAAAGCCCACAAAATAAAAACACCCCCTAATCTAAGAATAAACTACCAATAGCCCTTAAAAGGGCTTTTTGTAGGGCATTGCCCTAAAGAAATCAGCTCTTTTTCATTACAAATAAACAAAGTCCTCCCTAACAGTAAAACCACCTACCTACCAAACCCCCCCAAAATAAAAAAAACCTAACACTAATAAACCTAAACTACCCATTGCCCCTAAAGGGCATTCAGCTCTTTTTCACTGCCCTTATAAATTGCCCAATAAACACTACTTTATAAAAACAAACCTCCCACCCAAAAAAAACTTACACTAATGTCCCAAATAGGTACTCACGGTTTCAAAAGTCCGGCGGAGAAGGTCTTCTTCCAGGTGGGTCCATCATCTTCATCCACAATGAAGGTGGTGCAGAGCGGAGATCCGGAGTGGTATTCCCAGATGTGGTGGTCTTCCCAGATGTGCATGGAGCAAAGGCGGCACGGAGCGGAGATCTGGAGCGGTCTTCCCAGATGTGTCGATCCTCTGCGGCGGCCATCGTGAAGGCGTGGAGGTTCCTCTTTATGCGATCTTCCGCAGCACACTGAATATTGAATTTAAGGTACCCCATATTTATTGGGATACCTTGCATTCCTTTTGGCTGAAATTTTCAAAATCAGCCAATAGGATGAGAGCTACTGAAATCTTATTGGCTGATTTGAACAGCCAATAGGATTTCAGTAGCTCTAATCCTATTGGCTGTTTTGAAAAATTCAGCCAATAGGAATGCAAGATACCCCAAATTGATTGTGGTACCTTACATTCAATATTCAGTATATGACGGACATCAGATGTAGAGGAGCCTCCATGCTGCCGAGAACCACCACCGCCACAAGGACCGCCGCCACCACAGATGACCACCGCCGAGGATCTCCACATCTGAGAAAACTGCTCCGGACCTCTTCTCCGTGCCGCCTTCGCTGTGGATGAAGATGATGGACCCGCCTGGAAGAAGACATTCTCCGCCGGACTTCTGAAACTGTGAGTACCTAATTTTTTTTTGGGGGGGGTTGTTTTTTCAGATTAGGATTTTTTGGGCAATTTAAAAAATAGCTGAATGCCCTTTTAAGGACAATGAATAAGAGCTGATTACCCTTTTAAGGCCAATGCCCATACAAATGCCCCTTTAGAGGCAATGGGTAGTTTAGGTTTATTAGTGTTAGTTTTCTTTTATTTTGGGGGGTTTTGTTGGTGGGGGGTTTTACTGTTAGGGGGGACTTTGTTTATTTTTAATGTAATAGAGCTGATTTCTTTAGGGCAATGCCCTACGAAAAGCCCTTTTAAGGGGTATTGGTAGTTTAGTATTAGATTAGGGGGTGTTTTTGTTTTGGGGGGTTATTTTTATAGGTGTATTAGTTTATTTTTACATTTATTATTTTGAATAGCTTTATTTATATTTTTCTGTATTTTTACTTTTTTGTTGTTGCTTGGGGGATTGCATTTTTAACAAATAGACTGCCCTCTGGGCAGGCTTATCAAATAGTTGTTAATAAACCCAATTGTACTGATCTGCTCTTGTGTCGTCTGCTATGGTCTGGTTTGGTGTGGCTCCATATTTATTAATAAAATAGACCTCTAAACTAAAGAAAAAATCTAATTGTTTTGCAAGACTGGAAACAGGTAGATAACACATTCAGTGTCCATGTGTTAATAATATATACGGAACATGCACTGTGCATAGATCCATCCACTTCTCATGGTAGTTTAAAGTCTATCCTGTAGGTTTCAAACCTCTCAAGAAAAATAAGATTACTTTAGAGATCATCCTGAAGTCATTTGATGATCATCAAACTATCATACATCATCAAGCTTGCAAAGTCATCAGATAAGGTAAACAATTATGGGTGATGACTTCAGAATGATTAGCAGATTACCTAACTGAGTACTTCACAAGCATAAACAGCCAGTGAATGACTCTAGAGTCATCTCATTTAAATATTTTGGCCTGTGGGCTTACTTCAGGATGACTTCTGATGACTAATCTGGAGTCAACGATTACTTCAGAATTACTCCAGGAAGATCATCCTATTTGACTAGGGCTCAGCATTCTACCCAATGATAGCTTGGTCAGTGCAGGAGCTCACTTATAGTTGACCCACTAAAATATTCAAGAGCCTTTATTTTAAGGTCTCTTTAAAAAAAAAATCCAGGGCAAATGTTGTTTGTCAGTTTGTTGAATAAAACTAAGCTGGATATTGATTGAAACGGGGCATGCAAATTTACTTACATAAAGAGGCATTAGAAAGATCAGAAAAACACAGCGACTGAACTTCTGTTCTTGAACAAAACAGCAAACAGTGATGTATAAACAACATAGCCTGGTACAGCTCCATCCGCTATCTAAACTACGTATCACATGACACATCTGGTTATTTCTCCAACAAGTTGTAATTCCCAGTTTCACCTTTTAAAATGATAGTAAAGAATATCCAGCAAAAGGCATGCATTTAAATCAAAGTAATGCCTTGTTGCATAATGCATTATTTTAGAAGCCTGCAATAATAAATATTTTAATTCTATATACTTATTTTTTCTGCTTCTTCTGCTTTATAACAAAATGCATTTCTTCTTCTGTCTGTGTTATAGTCAATTCGGAGATTGAAGTTTGTTATACATCCAGTTCTGTAACATGGATGCACACTTCAGGAAAACAGTGAATCAGCTAGATTACAGCAATTAACTGTTTACTGATATCTTGTAAAGGCTGACTGTAGTGCATGGATCATTAACCCCTTGGACTGCAATGAGCATATTTCATTATAAGTCTAAATTAAAAAAATAACATAAGAATACATGATGAGAAGAATAATGAAGTGGAATATTAAACAATTAAAGGGACATTTAACACTAACTAAATGCTATATAGAATGATGCATTCAAAGAAAAGTTTAGTCTGGGAATAACATGTAGATGTATGTTTTAAAGTTTCAATAGCTGTTTAAATATTGACAAAATAAGTGTAAAGTTTTAGTGTCTATAAAATAATGGGAGCTGCCATGTTGTAACTTTGGTTACCTTCTCTGCTTTGGCTAATTAGAGACCGTTATAAAATGGATTCACCGTTTACTAGATATGTGCATTTGTTTCGTTAAGAATGCAAAGTCATAATGAAAAATGCATATTCATTTTGTTTTCAAAATATTCCAGGCTCTTGGCTATAGACAACAACCAGCAAAGCCGATCATATTGGCGATGCATAATAAAGAATCCATTGAATAGAACTGCTGTTTGCCCAACCACTAGTCCTAATACCCCTAAACCAAAGTACTACACGATCAGAAACGAACACTACACTAATAAAGATCTAAACCACCACATTCACACCACAAGTCGCTAACTATTAATACCTATGCCGTCATATACCCACCGCAAGTCACTAACTATTAAGCCCTATGCCACCATATACCCACTGTAAGTCGCTTACTATTAAGCCCTTTGCCGCCACATACCCACTATTAACCCCTATGCTGCCACATACCCAGTGCAAGTATCTATTAACCCCTATGTTACTAACTATTAACCCCTATGCCACCACATACCCACTGCGAGTATCTATTAACCCCTATGTTGCCACATACCCACCACAATAAACTAACTATTAACTCCTATGTCTCTAATGATTAACCCCTATACCCCCACATACCCACTACAAGTCACTAACTATTAAGCCCTATGCCACCATATACCAACTGTAAGTCGCTTACTATTAAGCCCTATGTCGCCACATACCAACTATTAACCCCTATGCTGCCACATACCCAGTGCAAGTATCTATTAACCCCTATGTTACTAACTATTAACCCCTATGCCACCATATACCCACCGCAAGTCGCTTACTATTAAGCCTTATGCCGCCACATACCCACTATTAACCCCTATGCTGCCATATACCCAGTGCAAGTATCTATTAACCCCTATGTTACTAACTATTAACCCCTATGCCACCACATACCCACTGTGAGTCGCTTACTATTAAGCCTTATGCCGCCACATACCCAGTGCAAGTATCTATTAACAGCGTGAAGTGAACCGCAACCTTGACAAACTATGCTTGAGCCGGAAGCCCTGAATGAATTGAAAGGGCTAGTACACCTGACCTCCTGGAGTGCCGTAGCCGGTAGCGGCGGATCAAACCGCGAAGGAATGCACAAGAGGAAAAAGTAGGCAGGCACTGCTTCAGACCGTTGAATGTAAAAACATATATAATGCTTTATTGAAGTTCCAAGTAAAAACAACAGCACATGCAGACAGGCAGTAAAGGAGACTAATAGTTTTTACTTGGAACTTCAATAAAGCATTATATATGTTTTTACATTCAACGGTCTGAAGCAGTGCCTGCCTACTTTTTCCTCAAGTATCTATTAACCCCTATGTTACTAACTATTAACCACTATGCCACCACATACCCACTGCGAGTATCTATTAACCCCTATGTTGCCACATACCCACCACAATAAACTAACTATTAACTCCTATGTCTCTAATGATTAACCCCTATACCCCCACATACCCACCACAAGTATCTAATTATTAACCCCTATGCTTCGACATACCCCAAATGGAAACTAAGATAACCCCCCTTTAAACTAAACCCCCTAAGTTACAATAAAAATCTAAATAAAAAAAAAACATTAAACCTAAACCGCCACTACCCCAAATGCAATTTAACCCTACTCTTACCTAACACTTAACCCCCTCTAAACTAACCCCTCCTCTAAACTAACCCCTCCTCTAAACTAACCCCTCCTCTAAACTAATCCCACTAAATTTCAATAAAATAAAGTTGTTACAAAAAATAAAAAATGCTAAGTTACCAAAAAAAAACAAACAAACTAACAGGATCCAAAAGCCCTAACTAACCCCAAAGTGATAATCACCATTGGGTAATCCATCTCCTCTTAATCCGACATTGGGCCCTCTTCATCATGGTTCCTGGTGCAATATTCATCAGCAACTATGCATCTTCTTTTCTTTGATGATATACCCTGCCATTACATAGCTATAATGGTGACAATGTGCCAAAGTGGTGGCTCTGCACTACATAGCAGATAACAAAATTTACCTGCACACACACACATACATATTTACTCATACATACATACATACTTTCACACACACACACACACACACATACACACACACACACTCATGCACACATATTTACACACACACATATTTACACATATATTTATACACACTCATACACATTTACACCCACACAATAATATTTACACATACTTATGCACACATATTTACACATACACAACCACATACATATTTATACACACATACATGCACACACATATACACACACACACAAACATACATACACAATGACACAGACACACACAGACATACAAACACACATACACAAACACACACACACTACACCACAAACACACACACACACATACACAAACACACATACATACATATTCTGCCATATACAAATGTCCAATAATATACTACAGTTATTACTATGATCTATGGTGCAGTTCCAGAAATAATTGCTCTTTGTATTTATATATGTACCTTTATGCCTAGATATAAACTTTGATTGCACTGTTCAGGAATTGTCTACAGCCTAGATTTCCTATGTATACATCAAGACAGTGTGACAAATACCCTCCAAAACATGGCTTTAAAGAGATTATCTACATCAGACAAATTTCCTAAAACCCCCAATGCTACAATACAAAGATGAGCTCCTTCTTCAGAAACCTGGACTTTTTATCTGATTTTCAGAGTACATCTTACTTACTATGACAGAATCTATAGATATACAGTCATCCTGTCCCATCGATGACTTCTCCTCTTGCAAAAGATAACCTGAAATGTTTTCCTTCTAAGGAAGATTTTACTATCATTCTCAACCAAGTGGGTCAGCTTATTAAGGATATTCTTTTGCTCCACTGCTCCGTGTGTGCTCACTCCACTGTGGCCTCCAGGATGCTTCTTTATGGTTGTCACTCACTCATACAGGGTACAGACTCACATTCCATCCCCCTTCTGTGGCGCGGTACTAACTTGGGACGCAGCTGCACAGTGGAGAGACTGCCTTGCAGTTGCTCACTGAAACTACTCAGGATTGGGTCCCCACCTTTGTAGTGCAGATGAAACTGTTAAAGTGCAGTAACTGCTCACATTAAAAACACAATTTATGCTTACCTGATAAATTTATTTCTCTTGTGGTGTATCCAGTCTACGGATCATCCATTACTTGTGAGATATTCTCATTCCCAACAGGAAGTTGCAAGAGGACACCCACAGCAGAGCTGTAATATAGCTCCTCCCCTAACTGTCATAGCCAGTCATTCGACCGAAAACAAGCCGAGAAAGGAGGAACCATAGGGTGCAGTGGTTACTGTAGTTTAAATTTAAAAATTACCTGCCTTAAAATGACAGGGCGGGCCGTAGACTGGATACACCACAAGAGAAATAAATTTATCAGGTAAGCATAAATTGTGTTTTCTCTTGTAAGGTGTATCCAGTCCACGGATCATCCATTACTTGTGGGATACCAATACCAAAGCTAAAGTACACGGATGAAGGGAGGGACAAGGCAGGAACTTAAATGGAAGGAACCACTGCCCATAAAACCTTTCTCCCAAATATAGCCCCCGAAGAAGCAAAAGTATCAAATTTGTAAAATTTTGAAAAAATATGAAGCGAAGATCAAGTCGTAGCGTTGCAAATCTGATCAAAAGAAGCCTCATTTTTAAAGGCCCAAGTGGAAGCCACAGCTCTAGTGGAATGAGCTGTAATTCTTTCAGGAGGCTGCTGTCCAGCTGTCTCATAGGCTAAGCGGATTAAACTTCTTAGTCAAAAAGAAAAAGAGGTTGCCAAAGCCTTTTGACCTCTCCTCTGTCCAGAGTAGACAACAAACAAAGCAGATGTTTGACGAAAATCTTTAGTAGCTTGTAAGTAAAACTTTAAAGCACGGACCACGTCCAGATTGTGTAACACAAGGATGGAACAACAATCTCTTGATTGATATTCTTGTTAGATACCACCTTAGGTAAGAACCCAGGTTTGGTACGCAGGACTACCTTATCCGTATGAAAAATCAGATAAGGAGAATCACATTGTAAGGCAGATAGCTCAGAGACTCTACGAGCCGAGGAAATAGCTACCAAAAAAAGAACTTTCCAAGATAAAAGCTTGATATCTATGGAATGAAGAGGTTCAAACGGAACTCCTTAAAGAACCTTAAGAACCAAGTTTAAGCTCCATGGTGGAGCAACAGGTTTAAACACAGGCTTGATTCTAACTAAAGCCTAACAAAATGCCTGAACGTCTGGAACATCTGCCAGACGCTTAACTAGCTGACAATCATTTTTCCAAACCTTCTTGGAGAAAAGATAATATCCTAGCAATGCTGACCTTACTCCATGAGAAACCCTTGGATTCACACCAATAAAGCCATACCTTATGGTAAATTTTCCTGGTGACAGGCTTTCTTGCCTGTCTTAAGGTATCAATAACTGACTCGGAGAAGCCACGCTTTGATAAAATCAAGCGTTCAATCTCCAGGCAGTCAGCCTCAGAGAAATTAGATTTGGATGGTTGAAAGGACCCTGAAGTAGAAGGTCCTGTTTCAGAGGCAGATACCATGGTGGAAAGGATTACATGTCCACTAGATCTGCATACCAGGTCCTGCGTGGCCACGCAGGTGCTATCAGAATCAGAGATGCTCTCTCCTGCTTGATCTTGGCAATCAGTCGAGGGAGCAGAGGAAACGGTGGAAACACATAAGCCAGGTTGAAAGACCAGGGCGCTGCTAGAGCATCTATCAGTGTCGCCTTGTGATCCCTGGACCTGGATCCGTAACACTGAAGCTTGGCGTTCTGGCGAGACGCCATGATATCCAGTTCTGGTTTGCCCCAACGATGAATCAGTTGTGCAAATACCTCCGGATGGAGTTCCCACTCTCCCGGATGAAAAGTCTGATGACTTAGAAAATCCGCCTCCCAGTGCTCTACACCTGGGATATGGATAGCTGATAGGTGGCAAGAGTGAATCTCTGCCCAGCGAATTATTTTTGAAACTTCTAACATCTCTAGGGAACTTCTCGTTCCCCCTTGATGGTTGATGTAAGCTACAGTCGTGATGTTGTCCGACTGAAATCTGATGTACCTCAGAGTTGCTAACTGAGGCCAAGCCTGAAGAGCCTTGAATATCGCTCTTAGTTCCAGAATATTTAATGGAAGGAGAGACTCCTCCTGAGTCCACGATCCCTGAGCCTTCAGGGAGTTCCAGACTGCACCCCAACCTAGAAGGCTGGCATCTGTCGTAACAATTGTCCAATCTGGCCTGCGAAAGGTCATACCTTTGGACAGATGGACCCGAGATAGCCACCAGAGAAGAGAATCCCTGGTCTCTTGGTCCAGATTCAGTTGAGGGGACAAATCTGTGTAATCCCCGTTCCACTGACTGAGCATGCATAGTTGCAGCGGTCTGAGATGTAAGCGTGCAAACGGCACTATGTCTATTGCCGCTACCATTAAGCCGATTACTTCCATACATTGAACCACCGAAGGGCGCGGAATGGAATGAAGAACCCGGCAGGAATTTAGAAGCTTTGATAACCTGGACTCCGTCAGGTGAATTTTCATTTCTACAGAATCTATCAGAGTCCCTAGAAAGGAAACTCTTGTGAGTGGGGATAGAGAACTCTTTTCCTCGTTCACTTTCCACCCATGCGACCACAGAAATGCCAGTACTACATCCGTATGAGACTTGGCAATTTGGAAGTTTGACGCCTGTATCAGGATGTCGTCTAAATAAGGGGCTACTGATATGCCCCGTGGCTTTAGGACCGCTATAAGCGACCATAGAACATTTGTAAAGATTCTTGGGGCTGTAGCTAATCCCAAGGGAAGAGCTACAACTGGTAATGCCTGTCTTGAAAGGGAAACCTGAGAAACCGATGATGATCTTTGTGTATCGGAATGTGAAGATAAGCATCCTTTAGATCCACTGTAGTCATATATTGACCCTCCTGGATCAGTGGTAGGATGGTACGAATAGTTTCCATCTTGAACGACGGAACTTTGAGGAATTTGTTTAAGATCTTTAGATCCAAAATTGGTCTGAAGGTTCCCTCTTTTTTCGAAACCACAAACAGATTTGAGTAAAAACCCTGTCCCTGTTCCTCCTTTGGAACTGGATGGATCACTCCCATAACTAGGAGATCTTGTAAACAGTGTAAGAATGCCTCTCTCTTTATCTGGTGTACAGATAATTGTGAAAGGTGAAATCTCCCTTTTGGGGGGGAAGCTTTGAAGTCCAGAAGATATCCCTGGGATATAATTTCCAACGCCCAGGGATCCTGAACATCTCTTGCCCACGCCTGGGCAAAGAGTGAAAGTATGCCCCCTACTAGATCCGTTCCCGGATAGGGGGCCGTTCCTTCATGCTGTCTTAGAGGCAGCAGCAGGCTTTTTTACCTGCTTACCTTTTTTCCAGGTCAGGTTTGGTCTCCAGACCGTCTTGGATTGAGCAAAAGTTCCCACTTGTTTATTATTAGAGGAAGTTGATGCCACACCTGCCTTGAAGTTTTGAAAGGCACGAAAATTAGACTGTTTGGCCCTAGATTTGGACCTGTCCTGAGGAAGGGCATGACCTTTTCCTCCAGTGATATCAGCAATAATCTCCTTCAACCAGGCCCGAATAGGGTCTGCCCCTTGAAGGGAATGTTAAGTAGCTTAGATTTTGAAGTCACGTCAGCTGACCATGATCTAAGCCATAGCGCTCTGCGCACCTGTATAGCAAAACCAGAATTCTTAGCCGTTAGTTTAGTCAAATGAACAATGGCATCAGAATAAAAGAATTGGCTAGCTTAAGTGCTCTAAGTTTGCCAAGTATGTCATCCAATGGAGTCGCTACCTGTAAAACCTCTTCCAGAGACTCAAACCAGTACGCCGCAGCAGCAGTGACAGGGGCAATGCATGCAAGGGGCTGTAGGATAAAACTTTGTTGAATAAATATTTTCTTAAGGTAACCTCTAATTTTTTATCCATTGGATCTAAAAAAAAAAGCACAACTGTCCTCGACAGGGATAGTAGTACGCTTTACTAGAGTAGAAACTGCTCCCTCCACCTTAGGGACTGTCTGCCATAAGTCCCGTGTGGTGGCGTCTATTGGAAACATTTTTCTAAAAATAGGAGGGGAAGAGAACGGCACACCTGGTCTATCCCATTCCTTATTAATAATTTCTGTAAACCTTTTAGGTATTTGGAAAAACATCAGTACACACCGGCACTGCAAAGTATTTATCCAGTCTACACAATTTCTCTGGCACTGCAATGGTATCACAGTCATTCAGAGCAGCTAAAACCTCCCTAAGCAACACGCGGAGGTGTTCAAGCTTAAATTTAAATGTAGAAATATTAGAATCAGGTATCTTTCCTGAGTCATTAACATCAACCACTGACTGAAGCTCTCTTTCCTCAGCTTCTGCATATTGTGAGGCAGTATCAGACATGGTTCTTAAAGCGTCAGTATGCTCTGCATTTTGTCTCACCCCAGAGCTATCTCGCTTACCTCTAAGTTCAGGTAGTCTGGCTAATACCGCTGACAGTGTATTATCCATGACTGCCGCCATGTCTTGTAAAGTAAACGCTATGGGCGCCCTAGATGTACTTGGCGCCATTTGAGCGTGAGTCCCTTAAGCGGGAGTCAAAGGGTCTGACACATGGGGAAAGTTAGTCGGCAATAACTGCCCCCTCGTCAGATTCCTCTGGTGATACATTTTTTAAAGACAGAAAATGATCTTTATTGCATAAAATGAAATCAGTACATTTGGTACACATTCTAAGAGGGGGTTCCACCATGGCTTTTAAACATAATAAACAAGCAGTTTCTTCTATGTCAGACATGTTTATACAGAATAGCAATGAGACTAGCAAGCTTGGAAAACACTTTAAATCAAGTTAACAAGCAAATATAAAAACAGTACTGTGCCTTTAAGAGAAACAAATTTTGTCAGAATTTGAAAAACAGTGAAAAAATGCAGTAAATCAAACGAAATTTTTACAGTGTGTGTAATAGGCTAACAGAGTATTGCACCCACTTGCAAATGGATGATTAACCCCTTAGTTCAAAAAATGGATCAAAAAAACGAAATAGACGTTTTTTAACAGTCACAACCAACTGCCACAGCAAGCTGTGGCCCTACCTTCCCCAATAAATGACTTTGGAAAGCCTTTGGGCCCTTTAGAGATGTCCTATAGCATTCAGAGGGCCTTTGAGGGAAGCTGGATGTCACAGTTTGTAATTTTAACTGCACCAACTGTAACTTTTATACTACAACAGTGGAAATTGTTTCTAGTCAAAATTTAAGCCAGCCATGTGGAAAAAACTAGGCCCCAATAAAGTTTTATCACCAAAGCATATATAAAAACGATTAAACATGCCAGCAAACATTTTATATTGTAAATATCATAAGGGTATTACCCCTGGGAGTAAGCATGATACCAGTCATTATTAAATCACTGTATTCAGGCTTAACTTACATTAATCCGGTATCAGCAGCATTTTCTAGTGTTTTCCATCACTAGAAAAAATTATAACTGCACATACCTGATAGCAGAATAAACTGCACGCCATTCTCTCGCTGAAGTTACCTCATCTGTGTAATCCCCTCAGACATATGTGAGAACAGCAATGGATCTTAGTTACAACCTGCTAAGATCATAGAAACCTCAGGCAGATTCTTCTTCTATTTACAACTCCGGTACTATTTAAAAATAACAAACTTTTGATTGAAGAAAATAAACTAGCTATATTTAACCACTCTCTCCTACAACGTCCTTGCTTGTTGAGAGTTGCAAGAGAATGACTGGCTATGACAGTTAGGGGAGGAGCTATATTACAGCTCTGCTGTGGGTGTCCTCTTGCAACTTCCTGTTGGGAATGAGAATATCTCACAAGTAATGGATGATCCGTGGACTGGATACACCTTACAAGAGAAAAATAGTTGTGCATTAACTGTAACAAAAAAAATGCTCCTGCTCTAAGGCTGCCTTTTTTGTCTTAAGCAACGCCGGCCCTGGTAGGCCTTAATCTCCTAACTACTGCCAATAACTATTTGGGGGGTTGATTAGGTGATTATTGATGGTTACCCTTTATTAGGTCTTAAAATCCTAACCACCACTCACACCTGTATGGGGGTTGATTTTGTGATTATTTTTAGTTAGTTGTTAGTATTAATTAGACCTTAATTTCCTAACGACCCCCCATACCTGTTTGGGGGTTGATTAGGTGATTATTGATGGTTGCCATTTATTAGGTCTTAATCTCCTAAGCACCCCTCATACCTGTATCGGGGTTGATAAGGTGGTTATTGATAGTTACTATTCCTAAAGCCTTACTCTCCTAACCATCCCCATATCTTTATGGGGGTTGATTAGGTGATTATTGATGGTTACCATTTATTAGGCCTTAATCTCTTAACCTACACATATAGGGGGGGGGTTAATTATCTGATTATGCTAGGGAAGCTTATGAGTTAATAGTGCATTTATCTACAATTTTTAAAATATAATGCATTCTTACTGTGTGTCTGATGCATTTACTTCGAACCATTGTATATAAATTAGTATGTATTTTTTCTTGTGTTTTTTATTTTAAACATAAAAAATATACGGCTAGATTACGAGTTCTGCGTTAGGCTTAAAAAGCAGCGTTGGTCGGTCCCAACGCTGCTTTTTAACGCCCACTGGCATTACGAGTCTTGAAGCTAAAGGTGTACCGCTCACTTTTTTGGCCGGACCTGGAAATACCGCAAATCCACTTACATAAATTGCGTATCCTATTTTTTCAATGGGACTTGCATAGCGCCGGTATTAGAAGTCTGCCAAAAAGTGAGCGGTAAACCTTCTCCTGTCAAGACTGGTACCGCATTTTAAAGTCAGTAGTTATGAGTTTTACACTACAATGCCGTAGCATAAAACTCTTAACTAAAGTGCTAAAAAGTACACTAACACCCATAAACTACCTATTAACCCCTAAACCAAGGCCCCCCCCACATCGCAAACACTAAAATACAATTTTTAACCCCTAATCTGCTGAACCAGACATCACCGCAACTATAATAAATATATTAACCCCTAAACCGCCGCACTCCCGCATCTCAAACATTAGTTAAATATTATTAACCCCTAATCTGCCGCCCCCAACGTCACCGCCACTATATTAAAATTATTAACCCCTAAACCTAAGTCTAACCCTAACCCTGACACCCCCTAACTTAAATATAATTAAAATAAATATAAATAAAATTACTATAATTAACTAATTTATTCCTATTTAAAACTAAATACTTATCTGTAAAATAACTCTACGCTAGCTACAATATGACTAATAGTTACATTGTATCTAGCTTAGGGTTTATTTTTATTTTATAGGCAAGTTTGTATTTATTTTAACTAGGTACAATAGTTATTAAATAGTTATTAACTATTTAATAACTACCTAGTTAAAATAAATACAAAAGTACCTGTAAAATAAAACCTAACCTAAGTTACAATTACACCTAACACTACACTACAATTAAATTATTTCCCTAAATTAAATACAATTAAATACAATTAAATTAAATAATCTAAAGTACAAAAAACAAACACTAAATTACAGAAAATAATAAACAAATTACAAGATTTTTAAACTAATTACACCTAATCTAACCCCCCTAACAAAATAAAAAGCCCCCCCAATAAAAAAGCCCTACCCTACACTAAATTACAAATAGCCCTTAAAAGGGCCTTTTGCGGGGCATTGCCCCAAAGTAATCAGCTATTTTACCTGTAAAAAAAAAGTACAAATCCCCCCAACATTAAAACCTACACAACAACCCTACTCTAAAACCCACCCAATAATCCCTTAAAAAAACCTAACACTAACCCCTTGAAGATCACCTTACTGGGAGAAGTCTTCATCCAACCGGGCAAAATGGTCCTCCAGACGGGCAGAAGTCTTCATCCAGACAGCATCTTCTATCTTCATCCATCCGGTGCGGAGCGGATCCATCTTCAAGACATCCAACGCGGAGCATCCTCTTCTGACGACGGCTAACACAGATTGAAGGTACCTTTAAGTGATGTCATCCAAGATGGCGTCCCTTCAATTCCAATTGGCTGATAGAATTCTATCAGCCAATCAGAATTAAGGTAGAAAAAATCCTATTGGCTGATGCAATCAGCCAATAGGATTGAGTTTGCATTCTATTGGCTGATTGGAACAGCCAATAGAATGCAAGCTCAATCCTATTGGTTGATTGGATCAGCCAATAGGATTGAAGTTCAACCCTATTGGCTGATTGCATCAGCCAATAGGATTTTTCTACCTTAATTCTGATTGGCTGATAGAATTAAATAAATTAAAATAAACCTATTAACCTCTAAACCCCCGCCCCCCCACGTCGCAAAACAATAAATTAAACTGTTAACCCCTAAACCAAACACCCTCTAACTTTAAATTAAAATTACAATATAACTATCTTAAAATAAATAAAAACTTACCTGTGAAATAAAAACCCCCATAAATTAACCTAACATAACTATTCTAATAAAATAAAAATATACCAATTTAAATTTCTAAATTAGAATTTTAAAAACCTAACACTACGAAAAAAATAAAAAATCTAACATTTAAAAAGATAAAAAAACACTAAATTTATGAAAAATAAAAATACTCTGAGCTTAAAATAATAATAAACGAAATGATCAAAAATAAAAACAATTACACCTAATCTAATAGCCCTATAAAAATAAAAAAAGCTCCCAAAAATAAAAAAACACCCCCTAACCTACAATAAACCACCAATAGCCCTAAAAAAGGGCCTTTTGTAGGACATTGCCCTAAGTTAAACAGCTATTTTTCCTGTAAAAAACCATAAAACCCACTACCCAAACAACCACCCATAATAAAAAACCTAACTCTAAAAAAAGCCTAAACTACTCATTGCCACTAAAGGGTCATTTTATGGGAATTGCCCTTAATAGGGCATTCAGCTCTTTTACAATTGCCCAAAGCCCTGATCTAAAAAAAACAGCCCCCAAAAATAAAAAAATAAATGTAACACTAACTCAAGAATATCTACACACGGTTCCTGAAGTCCATCTCCATCCAGGCAGCAAGGAGTCTTCATCCAGACAGCGAGAATTATTCATCCAGGCGGCGACGCCTTCATCCATCGCAGGGGCGTCTTCTATCTTGATCCTGGTGACGCGGAGCAGAGCTATCCTTGAGTACCTTGTATTCCTATTGGCTGATTTGATTCTTTAAATTCAAATAAGCCAATAGGATGAGAGCTTTGGAAATGGCTGATTTGAACACTGTTTTTTTTTTTTTTGTTGGGGGGTGGGCTTTTTTTAGATTAGGGCTTTGGGCAATTGTAAAAGAGCTGAATGCCCTTTTAAGGGCAGTAAAAGAGCTAAATGCCCTTTTAAGGGCAATGCCCATACAAATGCCCATTTGGGGGCAATGGGTAGCTTAGGTTTTTTTAGAGTTAGATTTTTATTTTAGGGGGTTGGTTGGGTGGTGGGTTTTACTGTTGGGCAGACTTTGTATTTTTTTGCAGGTAAAAGAGCTGTTTAACTTAGGGCAATGCCCTACAAAAGGCCCTTTTAAGAGCTATTGGTAGTTTATTGTAGACTGGGGGGGGTTATTTGGGGGGGGGCTTTTTTACTTTTATAGGGCTCTTAGATTAGGTGCAATTGTTTTTATTTTTGATAATTTTGTTTATTATTTTTTTGTAATTTAGTGCTTATTATTTTTTTATAATTTTAGATTTTTTTAATTTCTTCGTAGTGTTAGTTTTTTTTAAATATGTAATTTAATTTTTTTTATTAGAATAGTAATGTTAGGTTAATTTATAGTTTAAACTTTTTTTATTTCACAGGTAAGTTTTTATTTATTTTAAGACAGTTATATTGTAATTTTAATTTAAAGTTAGGGGATCTAAGGTTTAGGGGTTAATAGTTTAATTTAGTGTTTTGCCATGTGGGGGGGCGGCGGGTTAGAGGTTAATATTCTGATTTGTGTCGGCGATGTTGGGGAGCGTCGGATTAGGGGTTAATAACTGTATTTAGTGGCAGTGATGTTGGGGAGTGGAGGATTAGGGGTTTATAGCTGTTATTAGTGTTGGCGATGTTGGGGAGCGGCAGAAGAGGGGTTAATAGCTTTTATTAGTGTCGGCGATGTCTAGGGCGGCGGATTAGGGGTGTTTAGACTAGGGGTTTATGTTAGGGTGTTAGGTTTAAACGTAACTTTCTTTCCCCCATAGACATCAATGGGGTTGCATTACGGAGATCGCCATTTCGCACTTCAGGTGTTAGTTTTTTTTCTAACACTCTCTCCCCATTGATGTCTATGGGGGAAAGAGTGCACAAGCACGTCAAATCAGCCCTCGGCTTTTGTGCGGTATGGAGTTTATCGCACCATATCCCACAGCAGAAGGAGACTTTTCAGTAACTCGTAATGGCAGCGCTATGGAGAGTGAAATAATGCAACTTTTTGGGCGTTATTTTCGCACCCTGTTTAGCGCAAAAATCGTAATCTAGGCGATAGACTATTAATATTAACAAAAAAGTTACATTATAGGATTTGAACAATTAAAAGAACCTATTTATTATTGTTAAAAGAACATAAACTCCTGTATGACTAAAATCCAGCATTAAGTGCCTGACCTGCTGTCCCTAACATCAGTCATTAGTAACACTATAGCAGGATAGGACAGGGGATGATGGAGAAATGAATGATCATTGACCAGACCCCCTGTACATCATTATAAACAAAGGAGCTTATTAACCAAACAATATAACAGCTTCCCCTATTCCTGCACATTTTTTGTGGTAAAAGAGCATGAAAGAATGAAGACATCGATTTTGTCAAGCAATTATTAGTTTTTTGTCCAATTTGGGGGCCTATCTATCAAGCTGCAGGCTCGCCAGAGACACCAGTTATGAAGCAGTGGTCTAAAAACCGCTGCTCTGTAACCTTGTCCTCCTGCTCTGAGCAGACGGACAGGAATCGCCAGAATTCAACCCGATCAAGTACGATCGGGTTGAATGACACCCCCCTGTTGGCGGCCACGAGTCTGCAGGGGGCAGCGTTGCACCAGCAGCTCTTGTGGGCTGCTGGTGCAATGCTGCATACGGAGATCGTATTGCTCTCCGCATTCAGCGATGTCTGTCGGACCTGGTCCGCACTGTCGAATCAGGTCCGACAGACATATGATAAATAGGCCTCAAAGTATTCAACTTGTTCATAGTTCAAACAACTCAAAGAATCAGCAAAATTTGGCCAAATTTGCATTCATCCAAATCCTGAATACACATCTCCAGTAAACTCTGTGCATCTGACACTTTTACACAACAATACGTGCACTTATGGACACATAAATAAAAAGAGAGAAGCGCTCAACCTGGGAACGAACAATAGCATAATAGCTTGTTCTATGGCAAGTTACCACCCAAGAAGCAGCCTCTTTTTGCTCAATATGTGCCTTTCACAGAGAAGAACTTTCCTGTAGCATATCAGTCTGATCCTGACTTCACAGTACAGTCCAGCCCCGAAATACCAGGCAATCCCTCTCTGAACAAGAGAAACAGCAAAACCCCAGACGTACGTTTCGGCCTATTGTGGGCCTCGTCAGTGAGGTGCAGCCATATCCCTCTAGGCACACTGAGCAACGGGTCCACGTCTGGATTCCCGCATCACACTTAGGGAGACTTATGGACACATGTGTAGCAGTATTACTGGGAAAGTGCCTGCAGCTAAGGAAGAGCAAATGTTTTGCAACATTTGAAAAATTTGACTAATTTGCTCTTTCGTTTTGAATTTTGAATGTATTTAAAAGATTCTAACATTTGTTTAATGTAATAGTATTTCTAATGCTATATTCAAAATAGAAAAAATTGATTCAATATATTTATAATAGTATTTCTAATGCACTCTTTAATCGTAATATTAGAATAATACAATATTCAAAATAGAAAAATGTGGATCAATATATTTATATCTATTGTGTATCAGTTTACTAAATTCCCTACCACATGAACTATTGAATGTCTGAATAGCTTTTGTTTTACATTTTACATTCAAAATTTTCAATGTGAATAGTCAATGCAATTCAGAACATTCAAAAACAAAAGTAATATTTGACAATAACATTTGTCTAATGAATTTAAGGGGTTTTCGTCCTTATCGACTTTCCTTTGTTCAAAACGAATGTCCACAGGACTATTTGTTTGACTAAACGAATTGTTCTTTTGACACATTTGCCCATCTGTACCTGCAGCCAATCCATAGCTGGCACATTCATAACTGAGTTTTGTGAATAGTGTAAAGCAAAGAGACAGCAGGTTTAAGCTTTTTTGAAAACTGCAGGTTTTTTTTTTTTAATAGGAAAATGCTTTAGCTTCTAAAGAGACATTATTCTTGATTTATAGATGCTTCTGAGGCTGTAAAGGTGAAATCATTGCACATTGCTTCCATTTTATTTTCTGCAGTTTTGATAGTAAGCATTCCTGTGATTAACATCTATTACTGCGTGAGTTGATTAATACATGGTTTCTCAAACATCAAATGCAAACTACGGGCAATGTGGAAAAAACAATAATCACAAATGCAACACATTAGAAACACACTCTATGTATAGGACATTTGCTTGTCTGTTATGGTAAAGGTGCCTCATTGGACATAACAAAAAAAAAAATGTCTCTGAGGGCCAGCCATGTGTATTTAAGGGCATTCAAGAGACGTAGCTGGGATATTTTTTTCTACCTACATCTATGCCCTGCTTTCAGAATTCATAAAGACTTTATTGCCACTGGGAAGTATTTCAACTCTGCATGACAGGATGGAAGGAGAGATTTATTAGCCCTTTTGAACCCGGAATGTTATGGGTCACTTACAGGTTAGGGATATAGAGAGACATTTTTAAAAAGGGATTTAAAGTTGTGTTTGTTGATATTGTCACAGCCTTGGTTGTGCTTGTGTAAGGGTTTCACCCTGCTTTGTTTTTGATATTTGCTGCTTGGCTGCAATTTTTACTCACCTGTCTCTCTCTTCGCCTGCTGCAGAGTGTGTAACACTGCTCATTATACCCAGGCGCTCTCTTATGGCCAAACTGGAGAACATCATCAGTGAGAGACAGGTTGCAGTCCCAGAATTCTGATGTCATCACTTACTATTTAAAGTGCCTCAGTTCAGTCTGCCTTTGCCCTTGCTTTGTCTCAGACTTATTTGAGAGTTCCTGTGTTCCTGTTCCTGTGTATTACCTGACTTGTTTGACGTCCCTTCGGGTTCCTGATCCCTGGCTTGTTCCTGACTCTGCTGATCTTTGTGTTCCTGACCCTGGCTCATCTGACTACTCACTTTGGCTCCTGACCCGGCTCATCTAACTACTAGCTCTAGCTTTGACTCCTGGCTTGTTGTTTGGCTTTTGGACTCTTTATTACTTTTTTGTTATTAATTAATAAAGGTGTGATTTATTTTAGAATTTCACATCTCTGTCTGGTTCCTGGTACCCTGGCAGCTTAACTCGTTTTGGGTCTATAATTGATGGTGAAACCTCCTACTAGAGAATTGTGAAATAGATCTGGGATTGGGCAGTGTCTGGCAAAACGTGCTGGCCTATGATGGCTGGTGGGGCCAGCACTTCTGAGTAGTCATTCTTTGGTAATTTATGTAGAGTATTTATTGATGTTATTTAATCAAATTTAATAAGGTGTGTTGCAGCCTTTTCAACCCTAATATGTGGAATCTGTGGTCTGTTTTGTGTTTATTGGAGGGGTATGTTGTTCACACTTGTATGTTGCTGTTTCAAAGATGACAAGATTGTGTCTTTTATTTTTATTTATCTTTAAAGGACCATTAAATACAGTAAAATTGCATAATCAACATATATAGTACATATAAAACACAATATAACAGCACTTACTCTGAAATACAAATGAGCATAGAAACATAGGCCTCTATTTATCAAGCCGTCAACCGCAAATACACTGGAATTCCGCAGCGTATTTGTGGCGAGGCTGATTTGCCATAGTTATCAAGCCCTACAGACCGGCAAAAGTAGAATTTAGTGACGTAACATATGATTCGCCGGACTCAGTCCGACACAGATCGATGGTTACGTCACTCCAGATGTTCCGAACGCAAGTTTGGCACAATCTGACTACTTTTGGAAGTTATCAAATAACTACCAGGTACGCTCGCCACTATTCCGGCCCAGCGTACCTGGTTTTCAATCCGCCGCCCTGGAGGCGGTGGATCCCATAGGAATCAATGGGAGTCTGAAGGCAGCGAAAGCTCATGTTCGCTGCTGCCCGATATCCCATTGATTCCTATGGGAAGTGTCTGCACCTAACACCCTAACATGTACCCCGAGTCTAAACACCCCTAATCGGCCCCCCCTACACAGCCACCACCTACATAATACCTATTAACCCCTAAACCACTGCTCCCGGACCCCGCTGCAACTAAATAAAATGTTTAACCCCTAAACCGCCGCTCCCGGACCCCGCCGCCCCCTAAATTAAACTTATTAACCCCTATCCTGCCCCCCCTACACCGCTGCCACCTACATTAAAGTTATTAACCCCTATCCTGCCCCCCCTACACCGCCGCCCCCTACATTAAAGTTATTAACCCCTATCCTTCCCCCCCTACACCGCCGCCCCTACATTAAATTTATTAACCCCTATCCTGCCCCCCCTACACCGCCACCACCTACATTAAAGTTATTAACCCCTAAACCTAAGTCTAACCCTAACCCTAACACCCCCCTAACTTAAATATTATTTAAATTAATCTAAATAAAATTACTATTATTAACTAAATTATTCCTATTTAAAACTAAATACTTACCTGTAAAATAAACCCTAAGATAGCTACAATATAACTAATACACCTAACACTATACTACAATTAAATAAATTAAATACATTAAATACAATTACCTACAATTAAATAAAATTAATTAAAATTAACTAAAGTACAAAAAAACCCCCCACTAAATTACAGAAAAATAAAAAAATTACAAGAATTTTAAACTAATTACACCTAATCTAAGCCCCTTAATAAAATAAAAAAATCCCCCCAAAATAAAAAAAAGCCCTACCCTATACTAAATTACAAATAGCCCTTAAAGGGGCCTTTTGCGGGGCATTGCCCCAAAGTAATCAGCTCTTTTACCTGTAAAAAAAGAAATACAACCCCCCCAACGTTAAAACCCACCACCCACACACCCAACCCTACTCTAAAACCCACCCAAACCCCCCTTAAAAAAACCTAACACTAACCCCCTGAAGATCACCCTACCTTGAGACGTCTTCACCCAGCCGGGCACAAGTGGACCTCCAGACCGGCAGAAGTCTTCATCCTATCGGGGCAGAAGAGGACATCCAGACCGGCAGAAGGCTTCATCCGGGCGGCATCTTTGATCTTCTTCCATCTGACGAGGAGCGGCTCCATCTTGAAGACATCCGACGTGGAGCATCCATCGATCCCGACGACTAAACGACGAATTGCATCAGCCAATAGGATTTTTCTACCTTAATTCCGATTGGCTGTGGGTGGTGGGTTTTAATGTTGGGGGGTGTTGTATTTCTTTTTTTACAGGTAAAAGAGCTGATTACTTTTGGGCAATGCCCCGCAAAAGGGCCTTTTAAGGGCTATTTGTAATTTAGTATAGGGTAGGGAATTTTATTATTTTGGGGGGATTTTTTATTTTATTAGGGGGCTTAGATTAGGTGTAATAAGAATAAAATTCTTGTAATTTTTTTTATTTTCTGTAATTTAGTGGGGGTTTTTTGTACTTTATTTAATTTTATTTAATTGTAATTAGTTTTATTTAATTGTAGTTAATTTATGTAATTAATTTAATGATAGTGTAGTGTTAGGTGTAATTGTAACTTAGGTTAGGTTTTATTTTACAGGTAATTTTGTCTTTATTTTAGCTAGGTAGTTCTTAAATAGTTAATAACTACCTAGCTAACTATTTAATAACTATTGTACCTAGTTAAAATAAATACAAACTTGCCTGTAAAATAAAAATAAATCCTAAAATAGCTACAATGTAATTATTAATTATATTGTAGCTATCTTAGGGTTTATTTTATAGGTAAGTATTTAGTTTTAAATAGGAATTATTTGGTTAATAATAGTAATATTTATTTAGATTTATTTTAATTATATTTAAGTTAGGGGGTGTTAGGGTTAGGGTTAGACTTAGGTTTAGGGGTTAATTACTTTATTATAGTGGCGGCGGTATAGGGGGGGCAGGATAGGGGTTAATATGTATAATGTAGGTGGCGGTGGGCTCCGGGAGCGGAGGTTTAGGGGTTAAAAAATGTATTTAGTTGCGGCGGGGTCCGGGATCGGCAGGATAGGGGTTAATAACTTTATGTAGGTTGCGGCGGTATAGGGGGTGGCAGATTAGGGGTTAATATGTATAATGTAGGTGGCGGCGGGGTCCGGGAGCGGCGGTTTAGGCGTTAATATATTTATTATAGTTGCGGCGGGGTCCGGGAGCGGCAGCTTAGGGGTTAATAACTTTATTTAGGTGCGGGGGGCTCCAGGAGAAGCGGTATAGGGGGTAAAACATTATAGTATAGTGTGGGTGCTTAGTGACAGGCTAGCAAGAAAGCTGCGAATAAGCTGATGAGCAGCGAGATCGATGACTGTTAGTTCAAAACAGTCCGCTGCTCATCGCACCATACTTGGTGCGCGGCTTTTTGACAGCTTTCTGGATAAATTTGGTGAACGTGTTAGGCGAGCTTAGGCGAGCGTATTGGGGCCGTTGAATGCAGGTAAGTAGACAGCTTGATATATAGAGGCCATAGAATTTGATGGTAGATAAGAACCAAAAAGGTCCATCAAGTGTACCCATATTACATGTTACTTTTTTTCTTAGGATAGCCTTGTGCATGTCCCAGTCATTTTTGAATTCCTTTACAGTCTTTGTGTTTACCACCTCAATTGGAAGCTTATGCCCCTAATCCGCCACCCTTTCTGTGAAAACATGCTTCCTCTAATTTCTCCTTATTCTGCTTCCCTCTAATATAAAGAGACAGTCTAGTCAAAATTAAACTTTCATGATTCAGATAGGGCATGCAATTTTAAACAACTTTCCAATGTACTTTTATCATCAAATTTGCTTTGTTCCCTTGGTGCTATCTTTGAAAAACTAAACCTAGGTAGTCTCAAACTGATTTCTAAACCGTTGAAAACCGCCTCTTAGCTCAGAGCATTTTGAAAGTTTTTCAAAGTTACACAGTACTAGTTCATGTGTGTCATATAGATAACATTGTGCTCACTCCTGTCAAGTTATTTGGGAGTCTGCACTGATTGGCTAAACTGCATGTCTGTCAAAAGCACTGAGATAAGGGAGCAGTCTGCAGAGGCTTAGATACTAGTTAATCACAGAGGTAAAACATATATTAAAATAACAATGTTGGTTATTCAAAACTAGGCAATGGGTAATAAAGGGATTACCTATCCTTTTTAAACAATAAAAATTCTGGTGTAGACTGTCCCTTTAAGAGTGTGACCCCTTGTTTAGGCATTTGTTATTTTGTGGAAAATGCTTGCAGATTCCACTTTAAGTCCCTTCATATATTTGAAGGTTTCTATCATGTCACCTCATTCCCTTCTCTCCTCTATGTTCTAAATATCTATAGTTTAGAGTCTTTCTTTGTACATTTTATATTTGAGATTGTGTACCATTTTGGTATCCCTTCTTGTGCAGTTTCTAGTTTATTTATATCCTTCTGGAGATATGGTCTCCAGAACTGTACACAGTATTCCAGATAAGGCCTAACTAATGATCTGATATAATGACTCCCAAGTCCCGTTCCTCTTTAGTTACAGCCAGTAATGTACCACTGAGACTATAATTGGCCTTTGGGTTCACATATACACTGTAAACTCTTGCACATGCTCAGTTGGACCTGGTATCTCAGAAAGTGTCTGCTAATGGAAGAAAATTGGAAAGTTGTTTAAAACTGCATGCTCTATCCGAATCATTAGTTTAATTATATTTTTAGTGCCCTTTTAATTTTTTACTTGTTTACAGACTGTGACTATTTTTTAAGTTTTAAATCTTAATTAAATCTATTATGTTTTGAAAGTGTTTCTGTCATGCTGATATCCTTAACAAATGGAACAAATCAATTAGAAATGGATAATTTTCAAATTGCAATGCTGCCTCGAGTGCAACAGTTTCAAATATAAAATATGTTCTGCATGAACAGAATGTAGAATTAGTTTAAATGTAATGTCTTCATCTGCCGCACCTATCTGCCAATCCCTTCACTGGCTTCCTCTTGCCTCCAGGATTAAACACAAAATTCTCACTCTGACTTATAAAGCCCTCAATTGCATTGCTCCCCCCTACATCTCAGACCTTCAGGCCCATTTATCAAGCTCCGCATGGAGCTTGAAGGGCCGTGTTTCTGGCGAGTCTTCAGACTTGCCAGAAACAGCAGTTATGAAGCTGCTCCATAACCCTGTCCGCCTGCTCTGATGAGGCGGACAGGAATCGCCACAATTCTACCCGATCGGGTTGATTGACACCTCCCTGCTGGCGGCCCATTGGCCGCGAGTCTGCCGGGGGTGGTGTTGCACCAGCAGCTCTTGTGGTGCAATGCTGAATACGGAGAGCGTATTACTCTCCGCATTCAGCGAGGTCTTGCGGACCTGATCCGCACTGTCGGATCAGGTCCGCAAGACCTTTAATAAATAGGCCTCTATGTCTCCAGGTACTCTCCCTCCTTTCCCCTTCACTCTGCTCATGATCTCCTACTCTCCTCCTCTCTTGCTACCTCCTCACATTCCCGTTTACAAGATTTCTCCAGACTGGCTCCCATCTTATAGAACTCTCTGCCTCGCTCCACAAGACTCTCCCCTAGTTTTAAAAGCTTCAAGTGCTCCCTGAAGACTCTACTACTCAGGGATGCATACAACCTTTACTAACTCTCCTATCTCCACTGCTATCCCCTTAAACCCCATAGCATGTAAGCCTATGAGCCCAGCTATTTGTAGTCTACCTTCATAAGAGCCGACTACAGTGCAGCTCTCGGCAGGACCCTCTACCCATTTGATCCCTGTAATTGTTTTTATATACCACCTATGTTCATAGCGCTGCGGAACCTGTTAGCGCTCTACGAATACCTGATGATAATAATAATTTGTTTAAAAATAAAAACTATTAGGAAATGTAACTAATACCTAAGTATCTACTGCTCATTGGCTGACAGAGTTAACTCCCACAAAAAAAGTTGATTTATTGATCACAAGAATATCAATGTTTCAAAAAACAAACTACACATGTTTAAATATTATCTTTTGGATGGAATCAATAAAAAATGTGAGTATAATGTCTGTTCACACTTTTACCCTATTAATTGTTGTTGTAGGGACTTTTATGGTCAATAAAATCTTGTAGCACTTGCAAATTACTTGACATAGAAAACAATTTATCAAGAAACAGTTGCTTTCAACAGGTACTGGCAGACCCAGTGAACTATAAAGTGGCTTTAAACAGTAATCAATGCTAGATAGCATGAGGGAGGTATTTGCTTTTGTGCCTTTGGGTGGTTTAAGACAGAGTAGGGGAAGTCTTTCAATGGAGATAGTGACAGACTGGAGATTAATATTATTGGGTTGGTTATGTTGGGGGTTGTGATGGTTTAAGGGCTAATAGCTGAGGGGTATTGTTTGCAATGGACGAAGTGGCAGTTAGGGACTTAATGTGCTGGGCTTCAGGTGATGTAATGATTTTTTTTTAGTTTGTAGTTAGGGCTGGTATGGACCGTTATCATGATTTGTGGTAACAGTTTACACCATCTCTAAAACCAAAACACAATCCTACTGAAAGTACTAACCCTTTTTACCACAATTATTAGGAGTGAGAAGAAGGAAGGGTACACCTGAATACTTATACTTAAAAACAAATGTAAAACAATAAACCACAACAATGTATACTAGTGGTAAAAATAATGACAATAAAAACGTTCAGTGTATCACATTCCCTCCTTAATGGTGTTTCTACCAATTGTCAATCAAAGCTAGCATGTGCAAGATTCAGATAATGAATATAGAAGTAGCTTTGAATGTTAACCACTCGATCACTATCCTTTCTTGATGAAACCTGTGTTGTATGTAGTGAATTTATCACTGCATAACACACAGTGGCTAGTGCTATCAAAAAAAATCTGAACAAACACTGGAACACGTTGTGCGCTGATCCAATTTTAGGACAGAAATTAGCTAAATGTCCACAAACTGTTTTTAGGTGCAATACATTTCAAAGAACATACTAGTACCCTCTCAACTGCCTCCTATGGAAACTAAAAAGTCCACTATGACAAATTGGTTGAGGGTAACCCCAGGGACATAAAATTGTGGAAGGACCAACTGTATTATGTGTTATCAGATTTTTAGAGGAGATTCAGTCCCAAATTATGATGGTTCCAAACAGTATATAGAATACATCATAATCAAAATTCAAGAGTATTAAAAATATGTATTCTATAGAGTATTTTTGCCTATGTAAAAACTAAACAAATAATTATTCATTTTAGACTTTCTGAGACTAAATGGCTATATCTTTTGGGTAATCAAGCCCCTAAAGTCTTGCGAATTGATCTGGATCTGCAAGCATTTATGATCAATTGAGACCGATATCTTATACATACCAGATCTATCCCAATAGATGGTTTATTACTATATGAGTAAATATGTTTGTGTAACATAAAAGCATTTTTAAGCTTGTCATTCATTTGAAGGATCTGTTTTTATATGACGTTAGCCTAGCAGCATTGCATATGTGCTCCAATAATTTTGGTAATATTAGCAATTATTGGCAAGTAGCTCCGCATTGGTCCATACAAAAATGGGAGGAGTCCATTTATAAGAATCCCCGGTGCTCTCACTCAGACATCTGGCTTTGCAATCACTCTTGAGAAAGTCAGCGTAAAGTCAGATGAAACGTGTAGAGTTACATTTGAGAAGGAGGATAATTCTTACAGGGCAAATGCACATCCAAATCCTAGGTTTACAGACAGCTATTTTCCCTCTGATGCTCCAAAGAAATATGTTTGTTCCATCCATCAGGAGATAAACAGAGACTTTACCAGGACTAAAGTGGACTTTATGCACATGATTTTTTCACTTTTAGTAAGTGCATTTTATTTTAACTATTTACTACCTACTAAGGGACACTTATTAAAGCTTAACATTTAATACACAATATATAAAAGTATTTATAAAAACAGTGGCACTTTAATTCATTAAAATATTTAAACACTCTTCCTTTAGAGATAGTTAACATTGCACCGTTCTCTGTCCGCATCCCATCCTTGATTTAGCTGAGCGATGATGAATCCGGCTTCATCCAATCATTGCGTGCCCCATGAGCTGGATGCCAATTGGGGCATGCAACGATTGGATGAAGATGGATTTACAAAGGAAATGTGTTTAAATGGTTCATTCAAATCTTTTGGAAAAAATATTATGAAAATTAAATTTTTCTGAATTTTTTGTCTGCTGCTCTTTTTGGTATTCTTTTCATTTTAAATTAAATGAATACTGAATATTTATGGAACATTTACATTCATTTTCATTAAACGAATGTAAATGTTCCTTTCTTACAGCGTTATACTTACCTCTAGCGTGCTGGAAAGCTGCTCTAATTCCAACCCCTCTGCATAGAGCCCTGGGCCACACTAATAGGAGGCTTAGTGCGGCGGATCCCAAGGGCTGCTCTAAAGGACTTTCTACTTTAATGCAGGCTCTAGGGTCTGTTTTCTTTAAATTTAGTTAGTGCATTCCTTCAGATATTCGTTGAAGGAATATCTGTGTTTACCAAAATAAATGCACAAGCCGACTCATAAATGTATTTGTTTGAATGGCAAAAAATAAAGTTAGTATTTGTAACTCTCTACAGTCACAATATATTGTAAATTGATTGTTATAAAACAGTAAACAATTAAATATAATAAAAATACAACAAAAACTCTGCAAAGTGGGTATTTTTTTAATGAAAACAAAAATAAAAAAATATAATGTCACCCTGATCTTTCTTATGAACATAAGTGACTACTTGCAAGCTCAGCTCCTCTGCTGTGTCAGGGTTTCCCCTTGCTTTTGTTTGTTATTTGCTGCTTGGCTGCCATTTCTACTCACCTGTCTCTCTCCTCACCTGCTGTAGAGTGTGTAACGCTGCTCACTATACCCATGCTCCCTCTTATAGCCAAGCTGGAGAACATAATCAGTGAGAGACAGGTTGCAGTCCCAGAATTAGGATGTCATCACTTACTATTTAAAGTGCCTCTGTTCAGTCTGCCTTTCCCCTTGTGTTGTCTCTGACTTCTTTGTGAGTTCCTTTGTTCCTGTTCCTTTGTATAACCTGGCTTGTTTGATGTCCCTTCTGGTTCCTGATCCCTGGCTTGTTCCTGACTGTCAGTATTTAGGATAAGAATCTTCAGTAGTGCTCTCCAAATAATATATCAGCTTATGGCAGGGTTATAACACAATATATTTAAATAATTATCCTTTAAAATAAACCCTCAATCAATATGCATCTACTAGGAACCATAAAATTAATATAAATACCTGAATTCTTTTATTTAGTTAATATCCATGAACATTTTGAAATATATTTGTAATACCAGAATATGAAACACTATTATACACGTTAAAAACAACTATTAAGATATGCTATCCTTCTTACAAAGCCCAGAAAAATGTACCTTTAAAACCAGCCTTTCATTCAGAGCTGCATTTAAAATATTACAATGAGACTTAAAGTAGCAGCTACAAACATTCAGCAATATGATTTACAGTGCTAATTTAAACAATAGTACAATATACACTTCTCTTAAAACATCAGAAATTGTATATATTATTTATGCAAAAAAAAATAATTCTGAATTATAACTATATATTTTTACAGATAAAATTTTTTAGCAGCAATGATTAGTTTAACCATATACAGGCTGAAAATAAGCTAAAATATAAACTGCTTTTTAACTTTATTAAATACAAATTGACTGTGTTCTCACCAGTAACCCTTGTTTCAAATTCAAAAGAAATTTAGAACAATTATACATCACCAAATTGAACCAATTCGTAACGGTCTTTAGGTCATCTCATTCGAAGGAAAGTTATTGCATATATCAAGGTAAAGTTATCAGCTCCTTGCTTAGTGAAATGTTCCCAAGGGTGGCAGCCAAAATCAGATCACTAGCCTCAGCAAGTTTTTGAATAACTGTCCCTTGTGCATTCACTACTCCTATTATATGTAATCATTGATGACCTGTTTCGTTCATGCCCTTTTTCCTTGTCCCTTCTGATTGGTTCACCCTGTGAATGTAGGTTGCCAAGGAGATGCATTCTTTAACAGCCAATCGTCTCCTGGCTGCAATATCTGCATCTGTCCATCGGGGGGCCACATGACACACAAAACAAATACACCTTACCATTTCTAAACATTTGAAAGAGATTATTTCTTTAAAATATGTAATAACTGCCATAATTTCTTGCATTAGTAGGTTATATGTATTGTATGCATTGTATTAGATCACATTTTTTATTCTGATCAATTTGACATGAAACACAGTATGCCCTTAACATTATATTATATTAAAGCAATTTAATACTGCTAATTATTTTGAAATTAGTCGCAATTAATATCTGTTATACATGCATTTACACAAATACAGCATGTTTCATATTTCTGTGCATTTCTTCCTGGATATATGAATCTCGTCTGAGTAGATCTGAAACAAAAATAAGTGTCGTTAATTATTTCTTTCCAGGTCCACAAATATCTATTCATATTCTTAAAAACACAGAGGTTGAGAGATTTTATGCTTTCAATATATATATAACAAAAAACAGATGAATACAGCGCTATAAGTATAGATAGTCCCCAATCAAGAAAGGGAAAGTACCAGTAATGTCCTATATTAATAGGTCTCCCTGTGATGTTCCAATGACACCAAATCTTTGATATCTGGATGGAAGAGAGGGTTCTTTTCTTCTACCTGCAGCCAACTCCCAAAAAAACGAAATCCCCCTGTAGACAGGAGAGCTTCTTGGACCAAATCTAAAACAGAAGAGGGAAGGGCGCACAGCAAAAAAAGGCCTCCTGGTGTAGTATGTCAAGATATTTCTTATATATAATGTGATGCAGTGACAAATGAACACTCACATGTTATAACCTCAACTTTATGAGGTATAGATAAGACACAAAACGATTATCCACTTTGGAAAAGGCAATCCAGACCCCTTTCTGCATTCAGCCTCCTGCTCTCTCTTCAGACAGTGTGTACACCCTTCCAGCAGAAAATTAACCACTTCAAAAAGATGTCAGCACAGTTCTTTTTATCTAGAACAAAAGAGGGAGGGGTGCAGCAGAAACAAGGACCTCCTGGTGTAGTATGTCAAAATATATGAGGGTATATTAGAATGCAGTGACAAATGAACACTCCCATGTTTCAACCTCAACTTATGAGGTATAGATAAGACACATATAAAACGATTATCCACTTGGGGAAAAAGCAATCCAACCCCTTTCTGCTTCCAAACTCTTTCCTTTTTCCTCTGGAAATGTATTCACCCCTTCAGCAGAGGATTTAACCCCTTTGAACAGATGTCAGTACAATCCTTCTGAAAATGTGCTAAAACAGTTCTCCACAGGGGGTGGCAGAAACGGTTATATATACCAGTGGGACTTGATGTTTAAAATATACTTTTATTAAATGAATACGCAACTTCATGCATATACTGATGCTTTAAAAGTCCTAATATAACCGTGTTAAAAACCTTGAAGTAAAAAACATAAAGCCTAAAACAGTGCTGCAAATTTTCAAAACCAAAGTCCTTGTTTTTAAAGTTCTTGAATTTGCTGAAACAAGTGTCCCAAAAATTAAAGCAGCTAATGCATAAAAATCATTTGCTTACACCTTTGTATTATAGTTCTTAAGCATATATTTCATTAAAGGGACATGCCACCCACATTTTTTCTTTTATGATTTAGAAAGAGAATGCAATTTTAAACATCTTTCTAATTTACTTATATTATCTAATTAGTTTTATTCTCTTGATATTCTTTGATGAAAAGCATATCTAGATATGCTCACTAGCTGCTGATTGGTTGCTGCACATAGAAGCATCGTGTGATTGGCTCACCATGTGCATTGCTTTTTCTTCAACTAAGGATATTTAAAAAATGAAGCAAAATAAATAATGGAAGTAAATTGTAATGTTGTTTAAATTTCTATTCTCTATCTGAATCATGAAAGAAAGATTTTGGGTTTAATGGCCCTTTAAGTACAAAAAATTGTTGTATGTTTGTGCTTTTGCACTGGTAGCAAACCTGGCAAAGCGTGTATTCGTGCCATAGCACTCTGTTTCAATTGCGGCTGTTGAGGGGGCATGGCCTGACGCATTTTGTGACTCGATTGGTCACTTCATCAGAGGTAGGGTACGCCCCCCCTAAGCCTCCTATTTATGTCACTCAAAAACGTCAGCAGTGATTTAACACCTCCATCTTTGTTTTGGGAGGAGGTGTGATTTCCTTAGCATTTGATGTGTTTGTTTACAGGGCAAAACAGCCTGGTTATAAACAAAAAACACTTTGTCCCCTCACATTCCTATAACTGTGCATATTTGCTAAACCTTCTTTCCTCATACATTTGCAGGAATCTTCATATATTTAGGTTGAAATTATGTATAAGTATATAAATATATAAAAAAAGGTTATACTGAAAATTACAATCGTTTTCATTTTTATCCATACATGTGAGCCCATGTTCTTAAAATCATCTGCCCAGAATATAATGTTCCTAAACCCTATAAAAAAGAAATATATAATTGATCTCCCTGCATGTTTGTTTACATATACTCATGACCAATATATTTATATTTTATCTGTTACTCTTCTTGGTGTTGCTCCCTCAGTAATTTCTACTATGTTTTTAACCATTCCATATGTATTACATATATACTCACTTTTCATTGGTTTTTCTTATACCTATAAAAAAGCTGCCAGGTCTATGTCTTTGTTTAAACCTTGTGGATCCAGGCTCTCCAAAGCGTGGATCCAGAAGGTCTCTCTCTTCCTGAGTTCCAATAATCTGCTCCCACCTCTGGGACCCACCTGTACCTGTTCTATTGCTTTTATGTAGAATTGTGAGGGATCTTTTTTGTGTACATTTGTAAAATGTTTAATTAATGGGGTTTGTAACTTTCCTGCCTCTATATTTTTCATGTGTTCCAGGCATCTCACCTTCAAAATTCTTTTTGTTCTGCCTATGTATTTTAGTGGGGTCTTGCATTTGCACTCCAACATGTATACTACATAGTCTGACTTGCAATTCAACTTTCCTTTTATTATACTTAATTTATCCTCCCCTTCTATACCCGTACTCTTATTGCAATTCTTTGAAGGGTGTGTGTGATTGCAAAATGCACAGTTTTTTCTGAAACATTTGAAAAAACCTTGTATTTGGGGCATTCCCCTGTTGTTCTCTTTTTTTGTTTCTGGCTCTCTGATGATACTAGGAGCTAGAATGTTCTTAATACATCTATTTTTCTTAAAAAATAACCTCCGGATGTCCACCCAGGGTTTCTTTTAATAGGGGGTCTTTCAAAAGTATACTCCAATGCTTTTTGAAAATAGATTTAACCTGTGTATAACCGGTATTGAAGGTGGTGACAAAACTGAGACTTCTTTTATTTTTATTATCATTATTGTCAATCTTGTTATTTTTATCTGTACCCATGTTAATTTGGTCACTATTCATAGAACCTCCTATACCTTTTTTGCCCATTATCAGATTATTCCTGTTTTTATTTCTAGCTTTTTCATAGGCTTTCTCAATATTTTCTGGTCTAAAATGTTTGGCCTCAAATCGTACTTTTAACCTATTAGCTTCCTCTTCAAAATCTTCAAGGCGACTACAATTTCTCCTTATCCTCTGAAATTGCCCAAAGGGCACATTTTCAATCCACCTAGGGTGGTGACCACTTCGGGCATCCAAAAACCCATTGGTGTCTGTTTCTTTCCTATACCCTCTTGTGCCTATCCTGTCCCCTTCATTGAAGAGGATAAGATCCAGGAAACTGATCTCATTTTCATTGGACTCTCCTGTGAATTTCAAATTCATATTATTTGAATTCAATTCTGCCATGAAATTGGACCAACTTGCTGAGTCCCCGTCCCAGATGACCAACACATCATCTATATACCTCTTTCAAAATATAAGATGTTCATTTTTAAAGTTGTCATTTTCATAGATCATCTGCTCCTCTAGACACCCCACATACAAATTTGCAAAATGTGGTGCAAATTTCGTCCCCATGGCGGTGCCCTTCTTTTGTAGATAAAACCTGTCCTGAAACAGAAAGTAATTTTTTCTCAGGACAAAACCTATAGAGTCTGCCAGAAATTCTTGCTGGATGACAGGATTATCCTCATGTTTTTCCAAGAAGTATCTCACAGCCTCTATGCCACCGCCATGGGGAATGGATGTGTAGAGAGCCGATACATCTAATGTTGCCCACCTATAGGTTGATTCCCAATCTATGTATTGTATCATTTGTAACAACTGTGGAGTGTCCCTTAGGTGTGATTTAAGGCTATATACCATTGAACTCAGGAATCTGTCTATATACTCAGACAGTTTTGCTGTCAGAGAATTAATGCCCGATATGATGGGTCTCCCTGGAGGACATTGCTGATTTTTATGGATTTTTGGCAAGTGATAAAATATAGCTATATTTGGCTCATCACTTGCCAAAAACTTCCATTCTTTTTGGTTTAGTACCTTGTTTCTATAACCTTGATCAATATGTGTTTTGTATTCATCAAGGTATTGATGGGTGGGATATATATACACATTCACTTCTATGCAGTATCTTGTATTTATCATTTTTTTTAGCTCCATCTGGAAAACAGGAAAGCATGTTATATATATATGTAATTCAAATATGGGATTATTACAAATTTCATTCAATCTTTTACTTTCCATATATATATTCATGTGTTTATATTTAATAACACATAACTAGACAGTCTCATATCCATTAAAATATATATTTATTTATTTGAAATCTAAATACAGTTGTTTTCACAGTGAGATTTGTAATTATAATGTAAGCCATGTGCTTCCACTGTGTGTTATCCCAACCCAGACTCAGTATCTACATTTTGTATATTTCAATTTCAGTGTTAGCATTGCACAGCAGAGCTCATTTGCACCTGAATGTGAGGCTAAGGTTTTCCCAAGACATGTCACTTTAAACTAGACTAACAGGTTCCTCTGTGAGGAGTAGGGAGTTTATCACACATTTCCAGGTAGAAAAACGTATTGCATCCTGAGATGGCTGTTAAAGTTAAATAAGCCAAATGTTTATTTCCCTCACTGGGGTGTTGAGAATAATTTTGCATACTAAATGGGGGAAGAGCTGAACATGAGTTTGCACTTCCAATTAAGAGCAAATGCTTCCCTTTTGTTTCTTGGGACATCCTGTCTGCAATTTTAGTCTTGAGATATGCTCAGTGGGGGAGAATTAACCATGATTGAAGTCAGTTTGTCTGAAAGAAATTAATCATTTTCTACTGACCAGTCAGATCTGAATAAATATAAATATTTATTAACCTTAAAATATATGATTAAAATATATATTTATTAACCTTACATATACCTTGACATGACTCTGCTGATCTTTGTTATCTGGATCCCAGCTCGTCGCACTACTTGCTTTGGCTCTTGACCTGGCTCGTTATTTTTTAGTAAAGGTATGATTATTTTAGCATTTCACGTCTCTGTCTGATTCCTGGTACCCTTACACTTTGGCAATGAAGGGTTTATTAGCCATTACATATATAACCTTGAGAGGTTTCAAAGAAAAAGAAACTGCTTATATTATATTATTATTGTAGCAATATGAAATAAGAAATATTATACATATCATACATTACTGTCTCTGTGTATGTGTGTAAGGGATTAGAAACTTTTCATGATTCCATGCACAAGTAATAAATCAAATAGTTAACTCTTATTTTGCTAAGTTTACTAAAGGAAATATGATTGACAAAATATTAGGCATGCCTGTTGAACTATAGATGTAATTATTAAAATTGCTGAGAGGGAGGTAGGTACGTTTTGAGTAATATCTTAGAGCAGAGGCGTATTATGGCCTAGGTTAACAAGGCTGTGCCTAGGGCGGCAGATTTGGGGGCAGGGCAGCATTTGATGCACAGCTTTCTGTTTCCTGCCATTTTAGCCCCACACAAAAAACTACACTATTAACCTGTAAACCGCCACACCCCCACATCACAAAATACCGCTCTACACTATTAACCCCAAGACTGCCACAACCCCCACAGCAAAGTACCCTTCTACACTATTAACCCCTACATTACCACAAAACCATCACAAAATACCCAACTACACTATTAACTCCTAAAGCACCACAACCCAACCGCAAAATACCCCTCTACACTATTAACCCCTAAACAGCCACAACCCCCATCACAAAATTCCTGCTAACCTCTAAATCCCCTAACCAGCTAACCCACCTAGCAACCCTAGCTTTACAACCCCTAACTTACCAAAAAAAAAACACTAACATTATTCAGCAATAAAAACTATCATTACTGGGAGGAAAAAAACCTTTCATTAATGGAAAAAAACAACAACAACATTACATGAAAAAAAAGATACCATTACAGAATTTTTTTTACCAAAAAACAAAAACAGTTATGCCTATTCTAAAATTAAAGCCCAGTTAAAAAAAAACCCAAAACAAAAAACCTACACTAACAATAAATTAAACTAAACTATAGATATAGCCCTTAGAATGGCTTTTTGTAGGGCATTACCCTAAATGATTTAGCTCTTTTTTTAAAAAAAAAACAAAAACATTACACTATTTTACAATACAGGTAACCCCCCACCACACAAAAAAGGCTATCTAAAAAAAACTACTCTAAAATTGCCCTGAAAACCCCTATCACTAAATTAACCCTAATCAAAAGTTTAATGCAGCTCTTACATGGCAGCAATGGTCCATTTTCAGCCCGGCAGCGGTCTTCTATCTTAATAATTAATAATTATTAATAATAGTGTAGTGGGGTTACTTTGTGGTGGGGGTTGTGGCGGCTTAGGGGTTAATAGTGTAGAGGGTTAGTTTGTGATGTTGGGGTGTGGCAGTTTAGGGTATAATAGAGTAGTTTAGTGCAAATATTTCCTCCAGCCAAGCTGTCTTTTAACGTGTAATACGAGCAGACATTGCCGCTCAACACCTCCCATGGAAAATATGGGGAGCCTAAACAAATTCACAGTAATTTAAACAGTACACCACTTGTAATATGGATTAGAGCATAAAAAACACAACGATTTTGCGATCACGTTTACGCTCCTCACGCTAACAAAAGCCCTACTGTCATAATCTAGCCCTTAGAATTTTAATTTTTGGATATTATTATTATTATTATCGGTTATTTGTAGAGCGCCAACAGATTCCGCAGCACTATAAACAAAGGCAGAGTACAACAAAACAATTATAGGGATCAAATGGGTAGAGGGCCCTGCCAAGAGTCTCACTGTTGTAGTCAGCTCTTAAGAAGTTGATCTACAAACAGCTGGACTCTTAAGCATACATGCTAAGGGGGTTCAGGGGATAGCAATGGAGGAGAGGAACTGGTATAAAGAAAGGTTAGTGTAGGTTGTATGCATCCCTGAACAGTAGAGTTTTAAGGGAGCGCTTGAAGCTTTCAAAACTAGGTGAGAGTCTTGTGGAGCGAGGCAGAGAGTTTCACAAGATGGGAGCCAGTCTGGAGAAGTCCTGTAAATGGGAGTGTGATGAGGTAACAAGAGAGGAGGAGAGTAGGAAGTCATAAACAGAGCGAAGGGAATGGGAGGAAGAATATCTGGAGACAAGGTCTGAGATATAGGGGGGACCAGTGCAATTGAGGGCTTTGTATGTCAGAGTGATAATTTTGTGTTTAATCCTGGAGGCAAGAGGAAGCCAGTGAAGGGATTGGCAGAGAGATGCAGCAGATGAAGAGCGACGTGTAAGGAAGATGAGCCTGGCAGAGGCATTCATTATGGATTGTAAAGAAGCTAAGCGGCAGCTGGGGAGACCAGAGAGGACAGAGTTGCAATAATCGAGGCAGGAAAGGATGAGAGATTTGATTCAAATTTGGTCCAACAGCATATAAAAAAATGTATGATTTGCACCGACCGGTGGTAAACAATGTTTCAGATGTGCTGATTTTAAACAATTTTTGTATTATACTTTATCATTTTTGTATTTCTTTTAGTCTATATATTACTAGTGTGGTTTACTTACAGCTAAAATTCATTACTGTGAGTGAAGTGCACAACTCACTTTCCTTGAAACGTTATGATTAAGCTCAGTTATATTTTTTATGGCTGGCCTATACCTTCTTTCCGAGGTTTTCAAAATGCAGCCTCCCCAAAAAGTCCTGAGTTGAACACAGTTGGTGACTTCAGCTGCAAGAATACGTTTCTCTCAATTGGCTCAGCGGCTAGGAAAGCTATAAGAAAAGCTTATTAGAGCATTGCCGCTTTACAGTATCTCCCATAAAGCATATATATTATACAGCTTTATAATATCTTAGTTTGAACTGTTATATATTGCTAGTGTTGCTTAAACTTGTAAAACAATAAGGAAGTCCATCCTCTGTATTCCCCCAATCAGGAATATCATCAAAGTAATGTTTACAAAGAATAATTTACTTATCTGTGGACATTGTAATTTAAATTCTTCCATATAATGATTAGCAAAGGAATGTTTTTAATTTGACTCCATTGCTGTGGCTAACATTATAAATCTGGCATGCCCTAATTTTCTGTGCCCACAGGAAAAAGCAGACCTAAGAAGATAACATATTATAATTGCGTTTTTCTAGCCATAACTTTGTATTTGACCCTTAAAGGGATACTGAACCCAATTTTTTTCTTTAAGGATTCAGATAGAGCATACATTCTAAATTACTCCTATTATCAATTTTTCTTACGAGACGGCCCATCTTTAGTTCAGCACCTGGGTAGCATTTGCTGATTGGTGGCTAAATAACAAAAACCTCTAAATTTTTCAAACATACATAATAAATGGAATACTTGAAATATTTATTTTAAAAACATGTAGTTTTTGTACATGAAAAAAATATTAATTTAAGGATGTTAAATTGCTAAATGGCTGATACATATATCTTTCTCTTTTCCTTCAAATGCAGTCACTTTTTACATGTCATATTAATATAATAGGATTTATGGTTTTTACAACATCCTGCAAGTAATCTAAAGTAAATGTTTAAAGGTTCTACTTGCTATTTATTGTTGGGTCAAATGTGTTAGATTTTAAACTCTCCTTAGTGTCAGAATAATTATTCAAAGTCCTTTGGAATTTTTATATTTCAAGATGAAGAGCAAATTGAATGGAAAAAAAAATGTTTTTAAATATCTCTTTATATGTTATTGTCCTGTAAATAAGATGCAATGATTATATGTCTGAGCAGTATTTCCTTTAAGGCCAGATTTTTGTTAGCTTTCCACAAAGAATACCTTGAGAACAAAGCAAATTTGATGATAAAAGTAAATTGGAAAGTTGTTAAAATGTGTATGCCCTATCTGAATCTTGAAAATTTAATTTTGACTAGACTGTCCCTTTAAAGACCCAAGGTATACAGTTTTATCTTTTACAATCTTTTTATTTTCACAATTACAAACGAAGAGTAGAAGTTGAAATAAGACAACTATTAATTGACATCACTTCTTGAGGGTGGTACCAAGGTGAGTATTTGGTAAGGGGGCAAGTAAGTAATATCATTAGGAATACTCTGGTTCACTATACTCCAAATAGAGGCTCAATATTATAATCCTGAAATGTAAATTTTCAAAACTATTAAGAAAAAATATAAAGTATATTAAGAAAAGTGCAGGGTAACATTTTTTATGTGAATGAAATTACTCTGCACAGGATAGAAATACAATAAATATTTGCATTGAGTTGAACTGATTAAGGCTAGATTACAAGTTTATCGCTATTTATCGCTTCCGCTCACTCGCTAACTCCACTAGAAGTATGCTTTTTGCGCGTGTTGGGTATCACTCGTATTACAAGTTGAAAGTAAAATGTTTTTGATTGCATGCTAACTTAATGCATGCAAAAACTCAAAGTTAGAATATCGTAAACGTGTTAACATATTCCCCCCATAGACTTCGATGGAGCAAGAAAAACACCAAACCCTATCACATTTTCTCAAGTGCACTAACCCAATATGAATATATTAATATTTCACATTCCAATGTTCTTCACATAGAAGAATATGTTGTACATATTCATGCATATATATATTTCGATATATGTCTGATGTTTAAAATATATACCTTTACTATATACTTATATGATTATATGTAGGTATATATATATATATATATATACAGTATATATATATATATATATATATATTTAAAAATACATAGAACATACTCTGCTATGTGAAGAGCATTAGAATGTGAAATATTAATATTTACAGTGCATATCCGGTAAACACTTTCCTAAATATGAATATTGCATAAATATGCTTTAACATGTTTTCATATTCTTGACTGCAAAGGGCTTTAATGCAATTTTATATATATCTGTATATGTATACATATGTATTTATCTGTTTATATGTGTATATATATCTGTAAATATATATATATATATATATATATATATATATATATATATACAATTACAGTATAAATATATATATATATTTATATATATATCTACATAGACATATTTAGACATGTATATGTATGTATCTCTATGTTAAAGCCTTTCGCGTGCCTTTTTTCTAACACGTGAGATCTCATATCTTTGAGCCCTCGTAACTTTTTTTTTTGCAATATTTTTTTTGCAATAATTTTTTATTAGATATTGTTATTATGAGCGTAACTGTACTTTGTAATCTATTTTTGATGTGTTTTGTTACACTTTTTTGTTTTGAAAACAGTTACCCAGAGCTCTGAGGTAATTATTCTAGCATAAATCGCATTCACATTTACTTTCAACTTGTAATACAAGCAGTCCTTCTGGTGCAGAATACAAGCGGTCCTTCAGGTGCCGGCAAACAGCCTTGATAAACCCGATATGGCTTGGAGGTAACTGTTAGCACGCCACTCGTAATTTAGCCCAAAATAAATCAGTGCCAGTGAACAAGTCATGTAAACCATCTATTTGATATTTTACAAAAACAACAGTGTTTTATCCTTTATTGCATATAATATAGGCTATAAGGAGGTTAAAATACTTTAAGGGATATGAAACTCAAAATTTTAAACAACTTTCCAATTTACTTTTAGGTATCCATTTTTGGAGACACTGGGAGATAGCTGAAAGCCAATGACAAGATACATATATAGTATATACAGTATAGGCATCCACAAATCAGCAGCTACAAAGAGAGCAAAACAAATTAAATAACAGAAATAAACTGGAAATGTATTTAAAATTGAAAGCTCGATCTGCATCATAAAAGAAAATGTTTGAGTTTCATGTCCCTTTAAACTTATTGCAATGATTTAACACCTTCATTGCCCATAACAAACACACATGTACCAATCATTTAAACCCTGATTGTCAGAACACATAATGGCAATCAAAGGGTTACATTACTGTTACATAACACTCTTGTATGAGTGATTTTAGCCCTTGATTTCTGCAGCCCACATAGCAGCCCTTTACTTCTTGTTTAGAGGCAGGGTCACTGTGTGGGAGTGAAATTATTTATGTGTGTGTATACATGTGCAACAGTGTTTCGAGGAACACACACTCCCCTTCTTCTAAACGTCAAATAAAATTAACACATTGTTAGTGAAGATCCTGGGGATGTTGCCGTTTGTTTTGAATATTTGATTTCGAGTTCAACAATCGGCAAATTTATTATTTGGACTGTTTACACACACACACACACATATATATATATATATATATATATATATATATGTGTGTGTGTGCGTGTGTGTGTGAAAGCCTGTGTGTAATATTGTATGCGTGTGAGAGAGTGTGTGTGCATTAGTTTGAGTTAGAGGATATGCATGAGAGTGTGTATGGTTATGTTATATGAGAGAAAGTGTGTGTGTTTGAGTGAGAGAGATAGAGTATATGTATGTGAGAGTGTTTAATGTGTATTTATTTATGTGTTTATGTGTGTGCGTTTGTGTGAGAGAGAAAGAGTATGTTTATGTGAATGTGTATGTGTAAGTGTTTAATATGTGTTTATGTATGTTTTTGTATGTGTGTGCGTTTGTGTGAGAGAGAAAGAGTATGTGTATGTGAATGTGTATGTGTATGTGTAAGTGTTTAATGTGTGTTTATTTATTTATGTGTGTGTGTGTTTGTGTGTGAGAGAAAAGGTATGTGTATGTGAATGTGTATGTGTAAGTGTTAAATGTGTGTTTATTTATGTGTTTGTATGTGTGTGTGTTTGTGTGAGAGAGAAAGAGTATGTGTATGTGTAAGTGTTTTTAAGTTGTGTTTATTTATATGTTTGTGTGAGAGAGAAAGAGTATGTGTATGTGAATGTTTATGTGTGAGTAAGTGTTTAATGTGTGTTTATTTATGTGTTTGTTTGTGTGTGTGTGTGTGTGTGTGTTTGTGTGAGAGAGAAAGAGTATGTGTATGTGAATGTGTATGTGTAAGTGTTTAATGTGTGTTTATGTGTGTGTGTGTGTTTGTGTGTGAGAGAAAGAGTATGTGTATGTGAATGTGTACGTGTAAGTGTTTAATGTGTGTTTATGTGTGTGTGTGTGTGTGTGTGTGTGTTTGTGTGTGAGAGAAAAAGTATGTGTATGTGAATGTGTATATGTAAGTGTTTAATGTGTGTTTATGTGTGTGTTTTTGTGTGAGAGAGAAAGAGTATGTGTATGTGAATGTGTAAGTGTAAGTGTTCAAGGTGTGTTTATATATATATATGTGTGTGTGTTTGGGTGTGGGTGTCTGTGTGTTTATATATGTGTGTGTGTATGTGTGTGTGTGTGTGTGTTTGGGTGTGTGGGTGTGTATGCACAGGAGCTTTTTTAAGTGTTCAAATGTACTTTTATTATGAAAAGCTTCATACCCTAAATTGCAAAGACCTTCTAAGCAATAAATTATGGTTTTGGCCTTGCAACTTAATCATTCCAAAATCTGCTTAGTCGTTCTTGCAGAAAAAAATGTATTTCCTTGACATTCCTTATTGTATTGTTACACGAACAAGTCTTTATGTTACTCAAGGTTGATGCTTTTTCCATGTAAAATGGCTCTTGACTAATTTATGTCTTAGAGTAGGAGCTGTTTTGCACAAAATTCAAATAATTTAAGTTCTGCAAACCAAAACTATTAAAGGGACAGTTAAATCCAAAAAAACTTTCAAATGTTTCAAATAGGGCATGTAATTTTAAACAACTTTCCAATATACTTTTATCACCAATTTTCTTTGTTCTCTTGGTATTCTTAGTTGAAAGCTAAGCCTAGGAGGTTCATATGCTAATTTCTTAGACCTTGAAGGCCACCTCTAATCTAAATGCATTTTGATAGTTTTTCACCACTAGAGGGCTTTAGTTCACAAGTTTTATATAGATAACATTGAGCTCATGCACGTGAATTTACCATGGAGACAGCTCTGATTGGCTAAAATGCAAGTCTGTCAAAAGAACTGAAATAAGTGGGCAGTCTGCTGAGGCTTAGATACAAGGTAATTACAGAGGTAAAACTTGTATAATTATAACTGTGTTGGTTATGCAAAACTGGGGAATTGGTAATAAAGGGATTATCTATCTTTTAAAACAACAAAAATTATGGTGTTGACTGTCCCTTTAAATACAATAACAAACCTAACTTGATTATTAATTTTTATTTTTATGTTTGGGAACTAAATCTCTATCAAAAGCTTGACATATAACTCTGTTAGCCTTAGATCTTCAATCTCATTCACAAATATCAATCTTATCTAGAATCACCTATATTTTAGTAACCTGTAGGCATGATATGTATAAGAAGCAACTGCTTAAAATGGCATGATTGTTCAGTCTGGTTTGTGATATTGGAAGGTAATTCTTTGAGAGACAGAGGATTTGTTATTTCAGTTAATCAATTTTATACATTAGCCTACAAGGGCTTTGTTGTTTTAGAAATGTGCTAGTATAGTTAATGATCAATCTTTATTAAAACAGCCATTCTTAAAATTACAGGGAATCCATTAGGGACCAGAAGATATGCTTCTCTTGACACAAGCCAGGCAGCTACATTCAGAGATTTGATAGATATTAATCTCAAGCAAAAAGACAATTATTTAAAAAATATATAAATTAATTTTAAAATCAGTAGAACTAGTATTCTTGTCAACACAAGTCAGACATACCACACATTATTTATTTTTATAGTATTTAATAATTTTCTTCATACTCTTATAATGAAATGCTCAGAGACATTAAACACTAAATAGATGCTAGATAGAATGTTGCATTCAAAGAAAAGATCAGTCTGAGAAAAACATGTAGATGTATTTTTTAAAGTTTCATTAGTTGTTTAAATATTGACAAAATAAGTGTAAAGTGTTAGGCCTAGATTTGGAGTTCGGCGTTAGCCGTGAAAACCAGCGTTAGAGGCTCCTAACGCGGGTTTCTTACGTACTCCGGTATTTAGAGTTCAGTTACCGACACTCAAAAAAAACCTAACGCTCACATTTCTACCGACACCTCAGACCCAGTAGTAAACATATACCGACAAAAAAAACATCCACGAATCAAATAAAAAATATTACACAAACTACACTTACAGTCATACAAACACTACACTATGTTTATTTTTCATATTTAATAATTTTTCAGCAAAATACAAAGGATTAAAGTTGAGAGATCTCGGGTGTTTGAAAAAAAACAACACAAATCCATTTTCCCATTGACTTACATTGACACACGGGAAAAGACCCTCAAATACCTACATCTAACTAATAACATTATCACAAACATACACTCATCGATGCATACAAACAATATACACCACATGACATACACAAAATATTTATTTATTACAAAAAGAACACGATTTAGTTACTTTTTCACACAAGCTCATGACGTCACTCACTTTACAAGGAAAACCAGTCTTAGAAAAAAAAATGAACAAATTTTAGAGCCTCCATTGACTTCTATTGGGAAGACGTGCTCGTGCAGGCAAAACCCTCATTTCCCTAACGCACGCAAATAGCGTAGACAGAAAAACTCCAAATACCAGCGCTAGAAAAGACATGATTTCATGCGTTAGACCCAGCTATGATAAATAGATCAGGAAATGACTATTTCCCTATGGTGGATTTATGGATTTTACTGTTTGAATATTCACAACACCATTACATTCTTTCAGAATTTTATATTACATCAACTACAATTCAACATCACTAGTAACAACATTTTAGTTTTAAAAATATTACATTTAAACGGACACAAAAATAATGTCAACTTTTCAGGATTCACAAACACTACACAATGGGAAACAATTCTCATTTACCTTTATTATTGCATTTCAGTTATTCAACTCATATGCTTGCAGCAACAGCATATCTACATAGGCTTAACACATGATCACTCATGGATGCACATACATTACTTTTAACATTCACTCATACATGCATTCAAATGATGGGGGAAACACATTACATTCTCTAGAGGAATCACAAAACACAACATATGTATTTTACTGTACTTTTAACATCATGATTCCATCACCAGAAACCATTAGGAATTACGTACAACAAGAACATCAGTACACCAGATTACAGATGTCACTTTATGGGAAGGAACAACAATGCCAGAACGCTATATAGAAGTCAGCATATGTGGGACACAATCACAATATATACGTACATGTACATAACACGCATCACCCATCAAGCAACCACAAAGCACACATTTAGATTTTATTCAGCACACAATAACAATGTAGTCAAATACAACAACACAATGAGGATTTATGAACTACATAGGCAGGGTAATAATATCATGACGTCATTAGAAGATTCAACCATACACATCACAGATTCACCACTGTACCGCCCCTTTCGGAACTTTAACACTCAATACTACAATACAACATATACGTAAACAACAGTTTGGAACAGCATTATTAAGGCAATTTCAATGGGACAATTAATAAATATTGTCAGATCGCAAATCACTTATATATATATAATACTACAGATGACAGCCGGAAGTTCTTCAGTATTAGTGCCATTTGAATGGGACGCATACAATATTGACAGCTCGGCAATCACTTATATATACAATACTACAGATGGCAGACGGGAAGTTCGGAATTATTATTGCGATTTTAAAGGGACGCATACAATATTTACAGCTCGGCAATCACTTATATATACAATACTACAGATGACAGCCGGAAGTTATTCAGCATTAGTGCGATTTGAAAGGGACGCATACAATATTGACATCTCGGCAATCACTTATATATACACAATACTACAGATGACAGCCGGAAGTTATTCAGTATTAGTGCGATTTGAAAGGGACGCATACAATATTTACAGCTCGGCAATCACTTATATATACAATACTACAGATGGCAGCCGGAAGTTATTCAGTATTAATGCGATTTTAAAGGGACGCATACAATATTGACAGCTCGGCAATCACTTATATATACAATACTACAGATGGCAGCCGGAAGTTATTCAGTATTAATGCGATTTGAAAGGGACGCATACAATATTGACAGCTCGGCAATCACTTATATATACAATATTACAGATGGCAGCTGTTACTTTATCGTTTACAAACAATATTGCAGCAACATTGATCAATCAAATTCGATGCACATTATACACAACTATGCACTTTCATTCATGTTAGCCTGGACGTGTGCTTGTTACTATAAGATCGCGTTTAAGAAATATTGATTACGCATATGAACAAACATTACAAACATGCACTGTATGTGTGATATTTGACACTTTCACATTGAGAATCATTGTTTGAAACTAACATTTCAGCAAACAACAAATAAACGCCCACTGTGAAAGCATTCGCGCCGCTCACATACAAACAAGTGAATACAATTAGCAATCATTACAAACTCACTACCATTGGACTAATTGTACTATAAATCCCCCAAACAACATGGCCAATGCATCACTTGTGATCCACATCAGATCAAGTGCTTACCTTGTTACGCTGTTTTGAAAGATGGATGGTCATGGTAGACGCTGCTGGTGCTGCTATTGGCGAACTAGCTGTTGGTCGAATCAGGCAGCCTCGGCGGCTCAGACTGAGACGAAGGGGTCATCTGGTTCGAGGTCCTCATGTCTACAGGGTGAGACCCACCTTGGAAAACATGAGTGACTTTGAGGTTTTTGATAAGTATCGGCTCGATCGCGGACAGCTCATTGGCCTTTACGATCTTCTTAAACCTCATTTGGAGCCACGTATAAGAATAAGGACTGCTGTTCCCGCCATGAGTAGGATGCTAAGCTGTCTATACATCCTGGCCTCCGGGAGTTTTCAATCCGGACAACTGTACATGCATGGCCTGGCTCAAGGTACATTCTCTGTGGTGTTTGATAACTTTCTGGACGCCATGGTACGTATCAGTAAGCAATACATAGGATTCCCACAGAATGATGGTGATTGGAGGCGCCTGAAGCGGGAATTCTTTGATATTGCTCAAATGCCCAATGTCTTGGGAGCCATAGATTGTACCCACATTGCGCTGCGTGCTCCAATTGATGACTCGCCCTTCAGAAATCGCAAACATTTTCATAGCCTTAACGTGCAGTATGTTTGTGACGCACAGATGAGGATTATGCATGTGTGTGCGAATTTTGGAGGGGCTTGTCATGATGCCCGCATCCTCTCTCTGTCGTCCCTGTGGAGACAGTTTGAGGAAAGACAAATGCCCCCTGGTTATCTCGTTGGTGAGTATTTGTGCACAACATGGTTAATTATTGTGACAATTGCCACTGTAGTTTTAAAATGTTAGCGTAATGTTCAGCTATAGGATGCAATTTAACCATATATTTTCCCCCCGCTAATGTCTACTTTTAGTTCAATGCAGATATGTAGCATGTCTTACCTTAAATGCTCAGATAGAGAATGTAATGTAACCATGTAGTTATCATTTTACACAAGGCTTGATTTAGGAGAAATACGCATATGTAGCATGTCTTAGCTGAAATGGGAAGATATTAGCTAATGCAATTTAACCATGTCATTGTCTATTTCCGCAAATGTCTTTTAGTTCAATGCAGATATGTAGCATGTCTTACCTTAAATGCTCAGAGAATGTAATGTAACCATGTAGTTATCATTTTACACAAGGCTTGATTTAGGAGAATTACGCATATGTAGCATGTCTTAGCTGAAATGGGAAGATATTAGCTAATGCAATTTAACCATGTCATTGTCTCTTTCCGCAAATGTCTTTTAGTTCAATGCAGATATGTAGCATGTCTTACCTTAAATGCTCAGATAGAGAATGTAATGTAACCATGTAGTTAGCATTTTACACAAGGCTTGATTTAGGAGAAATACGCATATGTAGCATGTCTTAGCTGAAATGGGAAGATATTAGCTAATGCAATTTAACCATGTCATTGTCTCTTTCCGCAAATGTCTTTTAGTTCAATGCAGATATGTAGCATGTCTTACCTTAAATGCTCAGATAGAGAATGTAATGTAACCATGTAGTTAGCATTTTACACAAGGCTTGATTTAGGAGAAATACGCATATGTAGCATGTCTTAGCTGAAATGGGAAGATAGAGAATAATATTGAACTAGATATTTTTAAGTTAAAATAAACATTTGTTAATGGATTATCGTGTACCAAAATTTTTATTGTACTACAAATACTATTTTGAGGATTTGGTTGGAATTATGTTCTGTTCATAATTTATAGGTGATTCTGGGTACATGAGCCGGCCTTGGCTCATTACCCCCTTGCGTAGCCCGACTGATGTGTCTGAGGAGCGCTACAATAGGGCTCATAAAATAACCAGGGCGGTGGTTGAACGGATGTTCGGGCTCCTGAAGATGAGGTTCAGGTACCTGGACAGGTCGGGAGGAGCCCTCCAGTACAACCCAAAGAAGATGGCTAAGATCGTTGTAGCTTGTAGCGTCCTGCATAATATTGCACAGCGGGCTGGGATGCTGCAGGCCGTCCGGCCGGACAGAAACCTCCTCAGAGATGAGGAGGATGATCCTGTTCTAGAGGGGCCATTCCGGGACGAGGGCCTCAATGTCAGAGCAGACATCATCAACCGCAACTTTAGACGGTAAAGAATAGAAGTTAGACTGGAGTATTAACAATAGATGTGAACTGTAGGGAAATGACAAGTAGAGAATTGTGCAAACATGTTAGGATTGTTAATCAAATGCTAAAAATGTGTTTCATTTATTAATATAGGTGATGCTCTGGCTATTGGGTCCTGTAGCGAGTCTTTGCCACCTGGTTTTTAAAGAGGACATCAGCTGGTAAGTATAAATGTCTGGACTGTTGCTGGCATGAATTGTACACAAATACATCATATGGCATACATTTTATAAACTAGTATTTAGTTTACACATTACTTAAAATGTAAATACTCAGAAAGGGATCCTCTAGCATAACTATCCTCTATCATGACTATGGTTCAATGTCACACATTAGAGGTTTGTTCTGCTCAATATGACTCATCTTCACACTTGATAGAACATAACACAAGATGCTACACAGTAAGCTAGTGACAGAAATTTCTTATGAAATGGGGGGTGGGAGAGGGCTACAGAAATGATTCACACACTTGTAGTAATTTTGAATAAACCTTTTATGCCATTAGGGAGCTGACTTAATCTAAAGAATGAAAGGGAAGAATTAGAAGCCTGACAGTGAAGATTGCCCAGACTGACAGTGAAAAAAGCCAAGATTGAAATTGAAGTATACCAATGGGATCATGTCTGGCATTATCTTTCAAATCTGCTGACCTTGAAAAGCATACAAAGACATGTTCACATGGTAAGTGCCAACTATTTAATAGAATAAGGCTGTTGAGGCATCCTATTGGAGACACTTAGATGATTTTCTAATTTTTAGATGGTATTTCACAGTCCTCTATTTTTGAAATGATGAATAAGACACCTATTGAAGATCAACTGTTTAGCCCTGAATTGACTTTCAAAGACCATGCATTATCCAGGTTGGTGTACCAATGCATGCTAGTTAAGAATCACAGGAAGAATGTTGAATATTAGTAGCTTACATACATTAGTCATATTTAGTTCTTAATTAGATATTTAGGGATCACAATCAGACACTTAGATGAATTTCTAATTTTTAGATGGGATTTCAGTCCTCTATTTTTGAAATGATGAATAAGACACCTATTGAAGATCAACTGTTTAGCCCTGAATTGACTTTCAAAGACCATGCATTATCCAGGTTGGTGTACCAATGCATGCTAGTTAAGAATCACAGGAAGAATGTTGATTATTGGTAGCTTACATAAATTAGTCATACATATTTCATCATTAGATATTTAAGGATCACAATCATAAAAAGGAATACATATTATAGTTGATATAGAGGTATTTGAATGGACATGAAATATTACATTTATGTTCAACATATATATTATAGAAATTTGATATACATTTTTATGTATAATTCGAAAATCATATATATTTTTTGAAAATATAATTAATAAATATCTTTAAAAAATGTTGAACAAAGTTAGAGCATAGACACAAGATGATTGTAAATGTATTTTATGATTCTTTGACTACGTGTGTATTAACTTTTGTCAAAAATTTTTTTACATTTCAGATTGGCATCTGATGACTTCCAGGAATATATTTTTATTTTTGGTTCAGAAACTATTAAATTTTAAAATGGTAATAATATAAAGTTTAGTATTAAATACACTATTTGGAACAGATTATAATAAATATCCATATAATCTGTCAATAAAAATCAATTTGACTCCCATGACTGGTAGTTGTCTATTTGACAAGCACATGCATAAGATCAAATAATGCTTTAATTGTTGAAAATCTTTTTTAACATTCATTGGGGAGTGAGATCCATCGATGCTTTTCTTTTGAAATTATTAGATGTTAAAATAATTTTGGATATGTAGTCAATTTCACAAAAATTAATTTTTTTCACTTTTAAGAAGGGGAAGTGGTTCAATTACATTAAAGTGACAGTGTTGTTGAATGTAAAATTAATTTTATAAGATCTTGTATCTTCCTTAGGTATCTCAAAACATTATTTGCAAAATTTATTAAAATTTTACATTTATAAATGGTAGGTCATTTAACTTTATATTTTTCACAAGCTAGTTATTGGATGGCAGGTTAATCGATTTGATTTTCTAGTGGAGTCATTTAACTATAGTTAATAATATTATGTAGCTTTTAAAATCTTACCTCTTGGGTTAGACATCACATATCTATATATAATTTTCATTCCCCTTTAGTTTATTTTGACAATGTTAAATTAACATTACAAATGTTTTGGTCCTTAAAGGGACATTCACAAAGTATATTGTGTATTGATTTTTAAATTATTCATAAAATAATTTAAACATATTTAGAAAGTACTATAGAATTACATCCAGTCTTTAAATATACTTTGTAAAAAAAAAATCAATGCACAGATCTTAGTCAATTACATAAGGTATCTATGTGCAACCAACAATCAGCATCAAAATAGCCTATGTAGATATGTATTTAATAAAAAAAATATATATAATTACAATGTAATGATTGAATACCAAAACATATTAAGTTGTTCAAATATTATAATCTTATCCAAAATGCATACATAACATATAGCTTAATGTCCCTCTAAGCTAAAGACTCCAAAATACCTCCTTTACAATATATATTTCAGTCAGTGTGTAAAACAATCCAGAAGTTAATCTAAATTGTATTGACTCATATGTTATACTAATTTATCAAAAGGAAGGTGCCTAGGTTTCTGATATTTCAAGCATTATTGTGAAATGTTTATTTAAAGGGACATGAACTAAAAATATACTTAAAGGGAGACAGTTAAAAAATTAATGATTTATACATTCTGAATGAGTATTCTATTTTAAGCAAATTTAAAAATTGTCTCATATTATGAATGCTCCTTGTGATGTTGCTATCATTAATTTAAAAATAAGGCATTACATAGATAATTTATTAGCTTCAGTACTCTGGACTGAACTTGTTTTTTTGTGGTGGATTAATTTATCCAACAATCATCAAGGACAACCCAGGTTTTTGAAAAAATTGTCCGTAATCTCAAATATCATTATTGATTTGCAAATAAAGATAACAAGATAATTGTTAACATTTGAGAATCGGATTAAATTATAACGTTGATTAACATTTCATGCTCAATCTGAATCACCAACGCTAAATTTGTTTGGACAGTGTCCCTTTAAGAGATTTAAAGAGTGTATTTACTTCTCTTCCTATCTTGACATACTTTGCTTGAAAAGCATATCGAGATAGGCTCAGTAGATGAAGATTGGTGGATGCACAGAGATGCCTTATGTGATTGTCTCAACCATGTGCATTTAAATTTCTTCTGTTGAGGATATCTAAATACTAAGATACATTGATTTACATTTTAAAGTTTAAACAATCTTCTATCTCTACAGATCATTTGATACAATTGTTTGTTTGTAATGTCTATTTAAAAATAGACGCCATTGCACAATAACATATATGAGCACTTCAGACAAATACAAGCTCGAGGTTTATTTACTAATAACAAACAAACCTGTATTTAAACATTTATAAACAGATTATCCAAGTGAATGACCTTATAACCTGAATTTGAACATTCAGAAATATTGCGTGTGAAACGCATCTTGAAACACCAGATTAGCATCTTTAAACATTAGAGTCTAATGTCACGCAATAGCACACAATCAATGTGCATTATGAAATACATTTAATAGAGCAATATCAATACTTCACAATAAGTCAATAAATGGATTTTATGAACAATAAAGACATACAATATTAAATGTGTATTTGTCTTAAAGAAACAGACCGTTATTAAACCGAGAAATGTCTACAACATTAATAATGTGACAGTATTAGATGTTAAATAAAATTTAATCATTAATATTTAACGGATCGCGGATATTAAATCTGCGTCACACATATCCGCATGACAGGCCCATGAGTTACAAATAAGTCTACATGAAAAATGAAGTTACAGCACCACCATGAGGTATGTGTAAGGAGGTTACTAAGATATGAAACATTAAGGAACGGCCAATCAGAGTTCATCACACAAACACAACTTGAGTCAGGATGGTCTCACAGACATTCTAACAATATTTCAAACTTTTATCCAATCAGATGTACAGATAACTTGTCCCATGGTGCATCTCATGTTTACTTCACCATATAAAAGTCCATTACACGTTGCCATCTTTGTGAGTTCTCTAATGCCTGCAGGCAGTATATCTGTTTTTGTTTTACCAAAAAATCGACAACCCAGCAGGCATGTCAGCTCCCAGGTTCACCAAGGAGGAGAGCGCTGCACTGGTCCACGCCGTCAAGGACTTTTATCCCCAGCTGTTTGGGAACAAGAGGAGGTTGACAGATGCGCCTGTTAAGAAGGCCCTCTGGGAGTCTATCACCAATGCGGTTAGATTGGTGTGTGACGTCCAGAGGACCCAGGATCAGATCATGAGGAGATTCGGAGATATGAGGTTGCGGTTAACCAAAAAAGTCAACCTCATAAGGGACTGGGTACAAGCCCGCAAAAGAGGTGGCAAAAGAGAGGCCCCGCGGAAACTGTACCTACTCCCTTATGAGGTGACTTTATGCAAGCTCCTCAATCTCCGGGTCCCCAAAAGATTCAGATCCTCGCCATCCTCGGCCTCCTCTTCTTCCCTCCCAGCTGCGGGATCTGAAAGTCCTGACGCGGGGGCCAGGGCAGCTGCTTCTCCGTCCGGTGGCCTGGGAGGAGATGGAGAATCTGAACCAGGTAATTATCCAACTTCATATAATATCTTTTTTCTTTTTTTTTAAGCAATAAATGTGTATATAGTCAGATACTAAACCTATACAGATCTCACAACATACACTACATATGATGTTTAGATATCTGATTTTAGATTAGTGACACATGAAATAGGAATGATGTGTCTTGCGCTCTACAGAATATGCGTCACAGAGCGAAAATGGAATTGCGCATACACGTTAACATGTCTTTGCTGAAAGTGGCATTGCTTTATACATGTTGGTCAAATGACGGATGCGTAATTCCGATTTGAATCATTGCGCAATGATCGCGAAAATGGAATTGCGCATACACATTAACATGGCTTTGCTGTAAGTGGCATTGCTTTATACATGTTGGTCAAATGACGGATGCGTAATTCCGATTTGAATCATTGCGCAATGATCGCGAAAATGGAATTGTGCATACACGTTAACATGGCTTTGCTGTAAGTGGCATTGCTTTATACATGTTGGTCAAATGACGGATGCGTAATTCCGATTTGAATCATTGCGCAATGATCGCGAAAATGGAATTGCGCATCCACGTTAACATGGCTTTGCTGTAAGTGGCATTGCTTTATACATGTTGGTCAAATGACAGATGCGTAATTCCGATTTGAATCATTGCGCAATGATCGCGAAAATGGAATTGCGCATACACGTTAACATGGCTTTGCTGTAAGTGGCATTGCTTTATACATGTTGGTCAAATGACGGATGCGTAATTCCGCTTGGAATAATTGCGCAATGATCGCGAAAATGGAATTGCGCATACACGTTAACATGGCTTTGCTGTAAGTGGCATTGCTTTATACATGTTGGTCAAAATGAAATGTGAATTATTATATATGTGAAGAATACAGTATTCTTATTTTCAATATTATACATAATAAAAAAAGAAGAATCCAAATAAATTATAACATATGCACATCAATTGATGAGAATGAAATAACACCAAAAAATAATTAAAGCTACAGTAAACAACACAACTGATTGAAAATAACAGTACAGGATATATTTATCATGAATTGAATTGAGGAAACAATTAACTCATGGGACTACCAAAGGATTAATAGTTTAAAATTGATTTTCTAATAATATAAAGATTTTAAACATGGCATGATTTGTATTAATGATATGCAATCCTCACTTAATATATTACAGATATGGATGTTGCTGCTGGATCCTTAAGGCAGGGCTTGTCACAGTATGGTATGTCTCATTTTAATTGACATTTGTCTTAGAAACATGGACAGAACATTACATACTAAATCCACATTGTTCAATATTTATATGTAATGTCCCTTTAATAGATGAAAATTAAATAATTCTTCGGATATCCTTAAATAACATATTAGATTTGAATTGCATGCTCAATCCCATTCATTACATCAACATATGGAGTAGAGAATTCATTAACACCAACATTGTCAAATCAATATAATTTTATATTAAAGGGATACTGATCTACTATTATTAATGTTGTCATTCAGATAGAGTATGCAATATTAATAAACATATAAATATAATACTATCATCATATGTGAAATATTCTATTGCTAAATGTATTTTAAAATCAAGAATGTACGTTTATCTGCATCTCAATTTTGGTTGAACAACCTGGGTTTTTATTGATGATTGGTGGATACCTTCAACAAACAATATTTATTGAATACAATATTGCTTATCTGCCTTTAAGATTAAAATGTAGCAACATTCAAATTATAATAGGAGTCAATGTTAAATCATTTTGAACAGTTTGAACAGAGAAATCAATGATTTAAATTAATCATGTCAGTGTCCCTTTAATAAACAATAGATTCATTCATCTTTACATTCTTTGGATTAAACAATATTGATATATAATTCACATATTCACTGTTGGAGTTACTTTATAGATATCAGCATACTCTAACAGCACCATGATTACATATTTGTACTAATCAATTTGGTTTTGTATTGTGATAAATATGTGTTGTGTCCTAAACAAGATTACTGTACATTGCACAAATGGCTCGATGTGCCACATGTGTTTGTTTAGATTTGTCAACAGCTGCTCTTCAAAATGTGGTTTGTGTGTATTCTTTTAAGAACATTGATCAATGGGTATATTTAGATATGCAATAGCATCGTATGAGATGAGTTTGATGTCTAATATAGTCTGAAACTAAACATATGTTCAATAAATCATTTTTAACAGAATCCCCTTGATTCAATCAAGCATTTTCTGGTTTAATGACTGCTCTATTCTTCACATTTTCAAGTTGATTAATCTTAAAATTCGATACAGATGTGATTTAGTGATATCCCAAATGTGTTTCCTAATATATATCTATATCATTCATAGAGAGAGTTGGTGTGGTGAGCCCACAGGAATCCAGCAGTGACATAGAGCCGCCTTTGCGGTCTCCTGGTAAGTCCATTGACTCATTTATATGTCATTGAATGTGTATTGGTAATCAATATTATGAGCATGATTCTGATGAAGCATAACATTTGAAACAAACATATAATTTTCTCTTCTGATTATATATTAATTTTCTTTTAATATTGAAAGATTAATAATTAAAACTTTATTAGTCTACACATTTGTTATTCAGAAGATGTATAGCATATGTTTGTTTCCATGTTCTTTTTTGCCAACAGTCATCAAGTGATACACACATGAGAAATCTTAAATGTTCTATGTACTATGCTTTTATGATTTGTAAATTAATACAAACAATACATCGAAAATATGAATCATTGAGAATAACAAATCTAATGTAATTTGTATGCTCCATCAAAATGATGTAAATCATAACTTTGGGTGTGTATATCTTTAATGCAACATTGATGTGTGTCTTTGAACAACAGTAACATATGTTATAATATCTGTTCTTAACGTGTACACAACATGTTATGTTTTACAGAGATTGATTTAACATATGTGACGGAGGAGGAAGAGGCTGCCTTGGAGTCTAATGGTATGTGAAATATATCTATCATGTTTCCAAAATGTTGCTTTATTTGAAATCATTTCATTGAAGACATTCAAAGTCTACAGCTTTTGCACTTTAAAAAGGAATATTATTTGTCTGTTCAAATACACTACTGCCCCCTTTCTATATCAGGCAGCATGACATTTTTTTATTTTTAAAAAATGTATAATTCATGCCATCATTATGTCACATGCATATTCCAGGCCAAAACACAATAATAATGTTATAATTGTACAGACAGTAATTGATATTCATCTGAGTGCCTATATGCATACCATATCCTCATTTCATAATTGTTTACAAATTCAAACACACTTCTAAGTATATTGAAAACATAATAAATTTGAAATGCGTTGATTTGATTTCATGATGTATGAGATGTTAATATATATTTATTAAATTTTCAGATGGATCCACCACTTCTGGTCATCTGGTTTCCGCCCCTGCCCAGTCCCCTGACCAGTCACAGACCCCTCCCCATGCCCAGACCCCTGCCCATGCCCAGACCCCTGCCCAGACCCAGACCCCTGCCCATGCCCAGACCACTGCCCATGCCCAGACTCCTGCCCATGCCCAGACCCCTGCCAGCCCTTCCCATTTATCATTTCCTGCCCCTCCCAAAAAACGCCCATACAACCCCCTTCGCCGCTCTCCCCGTATTATGGCCCGTACAGCTGCCCAGACCCCAATCCCCACTCCCCAGCTGTACGGCCTACCCCGGAGCATCAGCTCATCCCTCCCCAAGCCAATCCCATCCCTCCCCAAGCCAATCCCATCCCTCCCCCCGTCTCAACCTTCATTGTCCTGGGTGTCGGATTGTCCTTCCCAGGCACAGCTGTAAGTATCATTCAAAATCAACATTATAAGATACTTAAAGGTACACTGAAGGAAAATATTTTCTATTGTGATTCAAATAGAGCATGCAATGTTAATCAAATTTATAATGTACTACTCTTATGAATTATTCTTCATTCTCTTGATATCTTTATTGAAACAAAGAAATGCCTATAATTATTTTAAAAAATAAAATAATTGTGGACATCATTTCTTTATTGTTGGATGAATGTATCCATCAACCAGCAGGGACAAACAAAGTTGATAAACAAATATGGCCTGCCCTAAAAACCGACATTCTTGCATTCAAAATCTAGCTATAGAATTCAAACATTTAAAGAATATGTGTAATTTTTAAATATTTGTAATATCATGCTCTATCTGAATCAGTCAATTAAATATTTAGGTTCAGTGTCCCTTTAATTGGATATCACTACATATACCAATCACCACTACTTGGATCCAACAATTAATGTAAAAATGTTTATACATTATCTCTTGTCTAACCCAGTGGGAATGTAATTTCTTCAGGTTGCTATGTTTACACAGCTTGTCCTCAATGCCAAAATGTTTAAGGATAGGTGTGCCTACCACAGTATAATTAAAATATTTAAATTGCTAATGTAAGTACAATGTAAATCCTTTAACAAGATTTTATACACTCAAGCTGTATAAGTGGATCATCTAAAACCAATTAAAGGGGACAACATGTTTGAGTAAACTATCCCTTTAATGATTTCGGTCTGTCTGAATAACATAATTCATGTGTAAAGAATACATTTAAACTAATTGATGTAAAGAATGATTTGTCTTTATGATGACAATGTATCTTTTCTATTTTTTTCGTCTGTTGTGTAATTATCATTAATATTTAATTTATTCTTTATTTTAGGCTGTGACTCAGCATGGCTCATGCTAGAAGGGATAGCAAGAGTAGAGCAGGCCGTGTTGAGGAACAAAGCTGTCCTGAGAGGGATGAACGACACCATGCAGGCCCAGCTCCGGGTTCAAGACTTGACTCTGCGTGAAATTATGCGATTAAGTTCAAGGCCTGAATCTGGAGCTGGACATGCACAGGACGATGAAGAGGATGACCAGTAAGTGGAGAATCTGGAGATGCTCCAAGGTGGCAGATAAGAATCCTCCGTCCACATGTTGATGTTTTTTTTTATTGTTGCCATTTGGCCTTTTTAAAAGTTTATTGTTGTGCCTGTTGCACTCTTTTACCTTGTCATATGTCTCCAATGGGGCTATGGTGGCCCTTGGCAACTCTCTTCATGGACTGTGATGCACTGTGTTACCTTGTCATATGTCTCCAATGGGGCTATGGTGGCCCTTGGCAACTCTCTTCATGGACTGTGATGCACTCTTTTACCTTGTCATATGTCTCCAATGGGGCTATGTTGGCCCTTGGCAACTCTCTTCATGGACTGTGATGCACTGTGTTACCTTGTCATATGTCTCCAATGGGGCTATGGTGGCCCTTGGCAACTCTCTTCATGGACTGTGATGCACTCTTTTACCTTGTCATATGTCTCCAATGGGGCTATGGTGGCCCTTGGCAACTCTCTTCATGGACTGTGATGCACTGTGTTACCTTGTCATATGTCTCCAATGGGGCTATGGTGGCCCTTGGCAACTCTCTTCATGGACTGTGATGCACTCTTTTACCTTGTCATATGTCTCCAATGGGGCTATAGTGGCCCTTGGCAACTCTCTTCATGGACTGTGATGCACTGTGTTACCTTGTCATATGTCTCTAATGGGGCTATGGTGGCCCTTGGCAACTCTCTTCATGGACTGTGATGCACTGTGTTACCTTGTCATATGTCTCCAATGGGGCTATGGTGGCCCTTGGCAACTCTCTTCATGGACTGTGATGCACTCTTTTACCTTGTCATATGTCTCCAATGGGGCTATGGTGGCCCTTGGCAACTCTCTTCATGGACTGTGATGCACTGTGTTACCTTGTCATATGTCTACAATGGGGCTATGGTGGCCCTTGGCAACTCTCTTCATGGACTATGATGCACTGTGTTACCTTGTCATATGTCTCCAATGGGGCTATGGTGGCCCTTGGCAACTCTCTTCATGGACTGTGATGCACTCTTTTACCTTGTCATATGTCTCCAATGGGGCTATGGTGGCCCTTGGCAACTCTCTTCATGGACTGTGATGCACTGTGTTACCTTGTCATATGTCTCCAATGGGGCTATGGTGGCCCTTGGCAACTCTCTTCATGGACTGTGATGCACTCTTTTACCTTGTCATATGTCTCCAATGGGGCTATGGTGGCCCTTGGCAACTCTCTTCATGGACTGTGATGCACTGTGTTACCTTGTCATATGTCTCCAATGGGGCTATGGTGGCCCTTGGCAACTCTCTTCATGGACTGTGATGCACTCTTTTACCTTGTCATATGTCTCCAATGGGGCTATGGTGGCCCTTGGCAACTCTCTTCATGGACTGTGATGCACTATGTTACCTTGTCATATGTCTCCAATGGGGCTATGGTGGCCCTTGGCAACTCTCTTCATGGACTATGATGCACTGTGTTACCTTGTCATATGTCTCCAATGGGGCTATGGTGGCCCTTGGCAACTCTCTTCATGGACTGTGATGCACTCTTTTACCTTGTCATATGTCTCCAATGGGGCTATGGTGGCCCTTGGCAACTCTCTTCATGGACTGTGATGCACTGTGTTACCTTGTCATATGTCTCCAATGGGGCTGTGGTGGCCCTTGGCAACTCTCTTCATGGACTGTGATGCACTCTTTTACCTTGTCATATGTCTCCAATGGGGCTATGGTGGCCCTTGGCAACTCTCTTCATGGACTGTGATGCACTGTGTTACCTTGTCATATGTCTCCAATGGGGCTATGGTGGCCCTTGGCAACTCTCTTCATGGACTGTGATGCACTCTTTTACCTTGTCATATGTCTCCAATGGGGCTATGGTGGCCCTTGGCAACTCTCTTCATGGACTGTGATGCACTGTGTTACCTTGTCATATGTCTCCAATGGGGCTATGGTGGCCCTTGGCAACTCTCTTCATGGACTGTGATGCACTCTTTTACCTTGTCATATGTCTCCAATGGGGCTATGGTGGCCCTTGGCAACTCTCTTCATGGACTGTGATGCACTGTGTTACCTTGTCATATGTCTCCAATGGGGCTATGGTGGCCCTTGGCAACTCTCTTCATGGACTGTGATGCACTCTTTTACCTTGTCATATGTCTCCAATGGGGCTATGGTGGCCCTTGGCAACTCTCTTCATGGACTGTGATGCACTGGGTTACCTTGTCATATGTCTCCAATGGGGCTATGGTGGCCCTTGGCAACTCTCTTCATGGACTGTGATGCACTCTTTTACCTTGTCATATGTCTCCAATGGGGCTATGGTGGCCCTTGGCAACTCTCTTCATGGACTGTGATGCACTGTGTTACCTTGTCATATGTCTCCAATGGGGCTATGGTGGCCCTTGGCAACTCTCTTCATGGACTGTGATGCACTCTTTTACCTTGTCATATGTCTCCAATGGGGCTATGGTGGCCCTTGGCAACTCTCTTCATGGACTGTGATGCACTGTGTTACCTTGTCATATGTCTCCAATGGGGCTATGGTGGCCCTTGGCAACTCTCTTCATGGACTGTGATGCACTGTGTTACCATGTCATATGTCTCCAATGGGGCTATGGTGGCCCTTGGCAACTCTCTTCATGGACTGTGATGCACTCTTTTACCTTGTCATATGTCTCCAATGGGGCTATGGTGGCCCTTGGCAACTCTCTTCATGGACTGTGATGCACTGTGTTACCTTGTCATATGTCTCCAATGGGGCTATGGTGGCCCTTGGCAACTCTCTTCATGGACTATGATGCACTGTGTTACCTTGTCATATGTCTCCAATGGGGCTATGGTGGCCCTTGGCAACTCTCTTCATGGACTGTGATGCACTCTTATACCTTGTCATATGTCTCCAATGGGGCTATGGTGGCCCTTGGCAACTCTCTTCATGGACTGTGATGCACTGTGTTACCTTGTCATATTTCTCCAATGGGGCTATGGTGGCCCTTGGCAACTCTCTTCATGGACTGTGATGCACTCTTTTACCTTGTCATATGTCTCCAATGGGGCTATGGTGGCCCTTGGCAACTCTCTTCATGGACTGTGATGCACTGTGTTACCTTGTCATATGTCTCCAATGGGGCTATGGTGGCCCTTGGCAACTCTCTTCATGGACTGTGATGCACTGTGTTACCTTGTCATATGTCTCCAATGGGGCTATGGTGGCCCTTGGCAACTCTCTTCATGGACTGTGATGCACTCTTTTACCTTGTCATATGTCTCCAATGGGGCTATGGTGGCCCTTGGCAACTCTCTTCATGGACTGTGATGCACTGTGTTACCTTGTCATATGTCTCCAATGGGGCTATGGTGGCCCTTGGCAACTCTCTTCATGGACTGTGATGCACTGTGTTACCTTGTCATATGTCTCCAATGGGGCTATGGTGGCCCTTGACAACTCTCTTCATGGACTGTGATGCACTCTTTTACCTTGTCATATGTCTCCAATGGGGCTATGGTGGCCCTTGGCAACTCTCTTCATGGACTATGATGCACTGTGTTACCTTGTCATATGTCTCCAATGGGGCTATGGTGGCCCTTGGCAACTCTCTTCATGGACTGTGATGCACTCTTTTACCTTGTCATATGTCTCCAATGGGGCTATGGTGGCCCTTGGCAACTCTCTTCATGGACTGTGATGCACTGTGTTACCTTGTCATATGTCTCCAATGGGGCTATGGTGGCCCTTGGCAACTCTCTTCATGGACTGTGATGCACTCTTTTACCTTGTCATATGTCTCCAATGGGGCTATGGTGGCCCTTGGCAACTCTCTTCATGGACTGTGATGCACTGTGTTACCTTGTCATATGTCTCCAATGGGGCTATGGTGGCCCTTGGCAACTCTCTTCATGGACTGTGATGCACTCTTTTACCTTGTCATATGTCTCCAATGGGGCTATGGTGGCCCTTGGCAACTCTCTTCATGGACTGTGATGCACTGTGTTACCTTGTCATATGTCTCCAATGGGGCTATGGTGGCCCTTGGCAACTCTCTTCATGGACTGTGATGCACTCTTTTACCTTGTCATATGTCTCCAATGGGGCTATGGTGGCCCTTGGCAACTCTCTTCATGGACTGTGATGCACTATGTTACCTTGTCATATGTCTCCAATGGGGCTATGGTGGCCCTTGGCAACTCTCTTCATGGACTGTGATGCACTCTTTTACCTTGTCATATGTCTCCAATGGGGCTATGGTGGCCCTTGGCAACTCTCTTCATGGACTGTGATGCACTGTGTTACCTTGTCATATGTCTCCAATGGGGCTATGGTGGCCCTTGGCAACTCTCTTCATGGACTGTGATGCACTCTTTTACCTTGTCATATGTCTCCAATGGGGCTATGGTGGCCCTTGGCAACTCTCTTCATGGACTGTGATGCACTGTGTTACCTTGTCATATGTCTCCAATGGGGCTATGGTGGCCCTTGGCAACTCTCTTCATGGACTGTGATGCACTCTTTTACCTTGTCATATGTCTCCAATGGGGCTATGGTGGCCCTTGGCAACTCTCTTCATGGACTGTGATGCACTGTGTTACCTTGTCATATGTCTCCAATGGGGCTATGGTGGCCCTTGGCAACTCTCTTCATGGACTGTGATGCACTCTTTTACCTTGTCATATGTCTCCAATGGGGCTATGGTGGCCCTTGGCAACTCTCTTCATGGACTGTGATGCACTGTGTTACCTTGTCATATGTCTCCAATGGGGCTATGGTGGCCCTTGGCAACTCTCTTCATGGACTGTGATGCACTCTTTTACCTTGTCATATGTCTCCAATGGGGCTATGGTGGCCCTTGGCAACTCTCTTCATGGACTGTGATGCACTGTGTTACCTTGTCATATGTCTCCAATGGGGCTATGGTGGCCCTTGGCAACTCTCTTCATGGACTGTGATGCACTCTGTTACCTTGTCATATGGCTCAAATATTCCTTATTTTTACAAGATTATTTCTAAACGTTGTTGATGTTTTCTTACATACTAATAAAAGACATGTAATTGCACGATTCTTTGTCCTCATTCTTCATGTAATTTTTTTAAAGCTCTAGTTTATCTTGTTGATCCTTAAAGGGACCTACCAAAAATATTTTTATATTAAAAATCATATATGTAAGACAATTGTAAATGACTTTAAGATTAACATCTCCAATGTAATCTTATTATTTGTCTTTATATATTTTTCTCTTAGCTTTATCATTGCATGATTATGATTAGCATAGTAATTGTTTTATATATGTATATATAGATTGTTATTTGTGTATATATGTATATTAAAATTTTCACATCCATGTGTGTATTTAGAAACTCTGCATGAATTGATGCACCTTTAACATATGTTCTGAGGATTGATACAATGATATAATCCCTGTAAAGGGTTCATTTTATTGAAATAGTATTGTCTATGTGTATCCGCTTTTTAAAAACAAAATAATGTCCCTTTAAGGGATGGTGAGCACAATTGTTAATGAATGTATTTCCATTTCTAAAGCGTTTTTGTCCTTTTTACATGAACAAGGACATATAATCTTATTAATAAACAATCTTATTGTAATGTTGACAGCACATGTATTTCATTTTCTATTCTATCTTATTTTAAAAGTGTAACCAAATAAATCTCTGTGTGTAATGCAAATATTTTAGATGATGAATATTTGTTTAAAAATATGTTAACAAAATAATTCTCCTCCCATATATGGCTATAGGTAGGCTGACCATATTTAAACTTGAATAAATTACACGTTTAATCAATCCATGTATCATTATTGTTATTCCAAAACAATCAAAACATATCTTAAAACATCAATGGCATATGTATTTCTCATGTGTATCTTTTAAATGTTAAAGATATACACCATAGCTATAGTTCAAGGGACAGTCAAGTCCGAAAAGATGATTCATGATTTGGTGACATTCCTAGATAGCAATCTAAACACATACTAGTTCCTAAAATATAAATAAGTTTTTTAGTGATATGCCAAGCTGTCAACTGAGTCCTTGTATTGGCTGCGGGTTTTTCAGCTATCTCGGATGCGCCATGTTGCTCAAAACGTCACCTGCCAGGCTGTCCAATGATTCCTTGTATTGACTGACGTTCTTACGTGATCAAGAATGTTCCTTTTATTGGATGGCGTTTTTACGCGATCAAGGATGCGCCTTTTTTTTTGGGCGTTCTTACGTGATCAAGAATGTTCCTTTTATTGGATGGCGTTTTTACGCGATCAAGGATGCGCCTTTTTTTGGCGTTCTTACGTGATCAAGAATGTGCCTTTTATTGGATGGCGTTCTTACGTGATCAAGGAAGCGCCATGTTAAGACGTCACATGCAAAGGTAAAAAAACGTATGATTGGATTACGTAGTCCCGCAATATTTGTTTGTGCACGTTAAACACGTTTGTGACTGCAGGCAATTTTAAAAACCTTGAGAATATGTATTATTTGCATCATGTTACATTGTTGACCCGTAGCTGATAAAGACCACCACATTCTCTTTTGATGGATGTCTGGTTGAATAAACGAACGAAAGCAAAATGTTTTCATGCATATGATATTTCGAGGCAAGTGCAAATCTCTATAGTCCATGTTGTTTAATATGTTTGTCAACAATATGTTCCTTTTTCAGAAAAATTACTGTTGTTTTTAATGTTAAAGATATCTAATTAATAAATATGCGCTATTGTGTTAGAATAAAGTAATCAATATGCATTTAGCTTTATCATATGCTAAATATATGATGCCGACTTCTTCTAAATGTAATTTCGTTGTAAATTTTATTAAAGGTTCATTAGACACTCACATTATAAATCAAATTTTTTTTATTTTGTCTCTAGTTAGATAGTCCATTGTTTAACTAATACACGTTTCATTTTGCTTCTGTTCAAAGAAAATGTAATTAATTATCAGTCTCCTCGCCAAGCCTCTAAGTTTCATGTGAGTACCATCTCCAGCTTTCTCCTATTTGTGTAAAGGGTCTTTTCATATGTTAATGATGGGGTATTGTCTTGTTTTACGGTTGTAATGGGGGTTCATCTATATTTTCAATAGAGATAACCCGATTTTCTTTGAAAGTGTTTGAAGCTTTGTAATATTGATATCAGTATATGTTAATCTTGTTGTTTGTAGTAGTGTCTATTACATACAGTTCTGTTAAAAATATAGTATACTGTCCCTTTAATGCAAATGTTGATTTTTGTATCATGTATGAGTTCCACATTGTTTAATCTTCAAATATATTATTGTTAGCATATTTTCACCCCCCACTCCTAAAAGGACTTTAAACCATATTCATTGTTCAAACAAATGTCTTTCTTAAAAAAAATTAACACAATAATGTCTCTTTAAGAAAATATACTTTATTTAACACGTCAATATAAATCTGATTTCAATATTTATTTTTTGACCAAGTACATGTAGATATACCAACAAGCTTCAAATATGTGTTAGCATATGTAATTTTGTTAAAGGGACAGTTTAGAAAACAAATAATGTTTTGCATTATTATAAAAGTCAATTTTGTAATATCAATGATATCAAAGGTTTCTCACCAATTAATCATTTGTCTTTGTTTATTTAAATTTGCTAGCTAAACCTATGAGGTTCGTGTGCTCATTTCTTCGAGCTTGAAGAGTGCATGTAATCATTATACAATTTGACCACTAGAGGGCATTTGGATAGCATTTGTATATGTAAAACCTTGTGCTCATACAGCATATTATTTACCATGTATTGATCATTGATATCTAAAAGGTTGTTATGTCAGAACAACAAATAAGTGGTCATTTTTCCTAGGCATAGATACAAGGTTTAGCACATAAGTCACACGTATTTCTCCATGTTTTGTTGTTTCCAACTTGATAATGCGTAATACAGTGTTTTCTTTGTAATCAATAATTTTCTGACTGTCCCTTTAAGCTGTGTTATTGGCATTCAAACAGTAATATGCCATCATGGATAATTGTAATGGTAATTTTGTTTGCGATTCGGGAAACAGTTTGGACATCACATCACAGAAACCAATCAATATCATGAACAAGGATAGGTATGTGATGATGTGGTTTTCACACACTTATAACCCACACTCTGCAAACAATCTGCCTCCATGGACCCAGTCCCATAGAAGTAGATTATATACAGAGTGTGGTCCACAAGTGTATGAAAACCACATCATCACATACCTATCCATTACACATTAAATAAAAAAAAAATTAAAGATGAAAATAAATACTTACTTCCTCTTCCTTCCCCTCTTCCCACGGGGCTGAGGCTCTGGGAGGGGCAACTGCCGACTCCGAAGAGTTCTCCTTGGAGAGGTTGTGGGAAGAGTGGAAGGAAGAGTACTGGGACGACCAAGGTGAGGAGGAGAAGATGGCTGAGGAGGAGAAGATGGCTGAGGAGGAGAAGCTAGCTGAAGAGGAGAAGCTGGCTGAAGAGGAGGAGATGGCTGAAGAGGATGAGATGGCTGAAGAGGAGTAGATGGCCCGGCAGGAGTAGATGGCCCGGCAGGAGTAGATGACCCGGCAGGAGGAGATGGGCCGGCAGGAGGAGGCCCAGCAGCAGGAGGCCCAGCAGCAGGAGGCCCAGCAGCAAGAGGCCCAGCAGCAGGAGGCGGACCAGGAGGTAGACCAGCATGCGCCTCCCGGAAAAAATTGAACATCTCTTGGTGCAGATGAAAGATTCTGTTTTGGCCTTGTTCGATTCTATTGAGTATGTTTATTATTTGGTTTTGTCCTTCAATTATTTGATTTTGTCCATCAAGTATTCGAGTGCGGCCTTCGATATTTTGTATCCGGGAGTTACGCATCTGGTCTATGTAGTCCAGTAGAACCCGCACCTCCGCTATTTCCTCTTGTTGTGCTTGGCGGGGTACGCGTGCATGGCGGGGTGCCCGTGCACGGTGGGGTGCGGGTCCTTGAGGGTCCTCTGGTTCCGCGTGCTCCTCCTCTGCTTCCGGGGCCTCTTCATCAGCTTCCGTGTGCTCTTCGTCACGGGGGGCCTCTTCCCTCCGAAGTGGAAATTCCTCCCCACCACTCTCATCCCGGGGAGATAGATGAGGCTGTGTTTCTTGTGCTGCCTCCTCCCCAGACTCTGTATATTAAAAAAAAAAAAAAAATGTATATATTAGCATATTTGCAAATCAAGCTTTAAATGACTTAGCTTACGATACAATTACAAATGCAGAATCATTAATCCACTTTGAAATCTAACAAACAATCAATACGATTTCCGCTTTTTCAAAACCGTGTTTGTGATATCTCTGGTCAATCTGATTTTTTTCGCGTTTGTTTTCAGTCTGTTTAAATGCACACCTAACCTATAGCCTAGATACTGATGTAACCGCAAAGTAATTGAATGCGTGTAAACAACGTTATAGCATTAATCTGATCCTTAAAGGGACATGAAACCCAATGTTTTATCTTTCATGATTTAGAAGCATACATTTATTATCAACTTTCTAATGTACTTTTCGTATCTAATTAGCTTCATTCTCTGGATATTCTTTGCTGAAAAGCATATCTAAATATGCTTATAAGATGCTGATTGTTAGCTGAATATAACTGCCTCCTGTGATTGTTTCACCGTGTGCATGGCTATTTCTTCATTAAAATATATCTCAAGAATGATTCAAATTAGGTAATATAAGTACATTTGAATGTTTTGTCAAATTGTATTCGCTACCTCAATCATGAAAGTAAATGTTTGCGTATAGTGTCCCTTGAAATACATTCGTATGTGAAATTATTGTTCAATGAGCTTACCGTCAGATGAGAGTGGCAGGTTCCCGGTATCAATTCCTCCGATACCGACTATTTCCACCTCGGAGATGCTGGGCCGCAACATTTCCTCCCATCGGCAGTACTCTATTTCCAGGGCAGGTCTGCCACCGGTTCCTGTGGCATGTCGGGCCTCCAGACTTAACTTTTTCTTGAGATCCATCTTACAGTCCCGGTAGCGATGTTTTATCGAATCAAGATCTCTGTTCCGGCCACCCACTGCATTGACTGCATTTCTTATCTCATTACAGAGCCTCCTCTTGTCAGTCGGGGTAGTCTTCTGGTGCTGCAGCCTCCTATACCTGGCCATATAGGCCTCTATGAGGGCCTCCTTCTCCTCCATCGAAAACCTCGCCTCCCTAGTCGCCTTGGCCTTCCCTTGTGACGATGCCCTCTGTTTCCCAGACTGTGAAGCCCTACTCTGTCCGTCACTGGGCCCAGCCACTTGTTCATCTTGAACCAAGTGGCTGGGTCCACCCACCACTTCCACCCCCGCTTCCTGCCCCCCTTCCTGCCCTGTTCCTCTCCCCCTCCCTCTCCTCCCCCCTCTACCTCTCCCCTGCCTGGCCTCCATCTGTTCCCTAAACTAAACCCCAAATAATCAAACAAAAAGTGAGTGTGATGAAATGAAAGGGGGTCAAAATAAAGAACTAAAAAGACAAAAAAAGTGCTGAAAGTGTGAGAGGGATGTAAAAAAACAAAGAGGGTAAGGAGTATTTAAATAAACCAAAAGAAGAAGAAGACTAAAAGGAGGATATGTAAACTAAATGTAACTAGGGGATGGGTATGGGATGGGTATGGGGTATGGGATAAGAGTAAATGGGATGAAAGGGAATGGGACTACAGGGAATGGGGTATGGAGTGTAGTATGAGGGGGTAGGGGGTATGGAGTGTATGTAGTGTTATTGATAAGTGTATGTATGTATTGAATGTGTTTGCGTGTAAATGTGTTAAGTGTACAGAAAAATCACTCGCTCGCTAACTCACACTACTACTAATTCTCACTAACACACTACTACTAATTCTCACTAACAAACACTCCCACTAACTCTCACTAACTACCAGTAACTTACGCTCCCACTAACAACTCTCACTAACAACTCCCACTAACTCACTCACGCTCCCACTAACAGACTCTCTCCCACTCCCACTAACTCCCACTAACTCACTCACGATAACACTAACAACTGACTCTCTCACGCTAACACTAACTCACTCACAATAATGCACCAACTCTCTAATATTAAACCTCCAATCTCCAAAGACCCAACAGCAACACAGTCAAAGAAGCCCTGCTTGTGTGGTGCTTATATACCCTGTGTAAATGTTTAATGATGTACCAATTTCCGTTGTAATTAGTGTTCAGGTGTGCTTTATTAGCAATTAATATTAGTGCAATGTGTATTAGGTGTGTGAATTTGCGCATGCTCATTTTGAATTAGTATTTGTGGAATGTGTAGAATGCAATGATGTCATAGTGGTCGTTTTCTCTAACATTGTCCAATAGTATTCTTTTTAAATGTGAATTTGCGATGGTGTGTTATTAGTGAAGTGTTGTATATGTATGTTTGTCCTAATATATAGTTATATTGAATGCGATTATTTTTCTAGTGTATGTATATATTTTTTATTCCTTGTTGTTATTTTGCGATTTTCCGCATCTTAAATTATATGCGTATTCCCCGTATTAAATTTTATTTCAAATCCCCCCGTTTGTGAATGTGTAATGCTTGTGTGCTTTGTTGATTGATTGTTGTTGTGACATTTGCGGCGTGTTATTGTTGTGCATGATGTGGTATGCGTCATATGACCGAGCTGTGCGTATTCTCGCGAGATCGAGTGTTAGGTAAAAAAAGCAATTTTTTTCCTTTCCCATTGATCTCTATGGGAGACTGTCTTACGCGGGCAGTATTACGCGTGTGACATACACGCGATAGGAGCATCGTTAGATGGTCTGTTTTGAACTCTAAATACCGGAGTCAAACAATGCCGTGCGTTAGACATAAAACACGCGTGGCGTTAGCAACCCATCTACCGCCGAACTCCAAATCTAGGCCTAAGTGTCTATAAAACAATGGGAGCTGCCATGTTGTAGCTAAGGTTACCTTCTCTGCTGTGGCCAATTAGGGACAGTTATAAATAGGTCACTAGTAGGGATGGGCGAATGTGTAAATTTTCGAATTTCGAATGTAGAACGAATGTTATTACCGAAATTCGAATTCTAAATCCGAATGTCGATAAGAATGAATATTCTTAAAAATTTGAAAATCGAATGTTATTTACAGTTTTCGAATGTCACTTTCAAATTTGAATGTTTATAATTATATCGAATGTCCACATTCGAAATTTCGAATTTAACATTCTATTTAACAAATACTATTCAGAAGTTCAATAGTTCATGTGGTAGGGTGGGAATCTAGTAAATTGATACATAATAGATACAAATATATCATTTTGAATGTTTCCATATAGAATATTGCATAATTCGAATATTACATTTAAAGAAAAAGCATTAGAAATACTATTACAATCTAAATTCGAATTTTTCGAATACGAATACACGTATTGCATAATTCGAATATTACATTTAAAGAAAAAGCATTAGAAATACTATTACAATCTAAATTCGAATTTTTCGAAAATAATATTTTCTAATGTAATCGTAAAATTCGAAACCGAACATTTCGAAAATCGAATGTTAGAATGTTATGTAAACATTCTAAATTTGATTCGAACGAACAAATGTGTTAAAATTCGTGCCGTTTTTCGAATGTTGCGAAACATTCGCCCATCCCTAGTCACTAGTGTGTGCAGCCAATGGCTGTGTGGAATATAACCGTGTTCTGCTCTTCCAATTCTAACAGGAACTGAAATGCTCACAATTTCAGAATGGAATTACATGAAAAGGGGACAAAATAAATGTTTAAAGTATATTGTAAAGTTTTTTTTATATGCAATTTATCATTTTATATTGCCATCGCAAAGTGTTGTATTGTTGCTTTATTTACAAATACTTAAATGTGCATATATAATTTAAATGTTATGTCTTCACTGTTAACCTTATTACAAACACAAACACACAATTATCCAAAGTAGCAACTTTCTTTATTGATAGGACATGAAACACTGAGATTAAAATAAAATATTTAATTATGTGTAGTTAAAAATGCAATATACTTTCAGCATTTAGCATGCCATTTTTCCTTTAATGTAATTTGAAAATTGTGAATTTTCCCAATCTGAAAATTGAAAGTGCAGGCAACAGACTTCACAAGCCTAACCCTGCTACATATATTTCCCTAATTCATGTTAACAAACTGCAATATAATACAAGTTTTACTAACCTACTGACAGTGGCTAGCAATCTGGCTCCTCCAGATAATGCAATTAATGGTAAGAGTTTGGTCATAAAACAATTGCAGCAAACAATATCTACATTGTTACACTTGGCTAGTTTCTTAATTTACAACAAAATAATTATAAATAAAATAATTATAAATAATTATAATTAGCTGCATGTCCTATTATGTCTTCATGACTTTATATAAGATGCAGATCAGCACTCGCTGGGACTCCAAATTCAGCTCTTACAGTATTTGTTTTTTAGAGAAATAGTGAGGCCTGTCCATAATTTGAGGGCTGGTGTGATGATTTCATGCTATGTTAGCAAGTTTTTTTAGAACTGGGCCTTACAGGTGCCAGAAATACCCTCTAATCTACAGAGGTCTCTGATGACCTTTTTACATTCGCTTACATAAAGTCACAGAGGCAGCAGCACCACTAATGTTATGCCTCTGTGACTTTATGTACAGTATCTCACAAAAGTGAGTACACCCCTCACATATATGTAAATATGTTATCATATCTTTTCATGTGACAACACTGAAGAAATGACACTTTGCTACAATGTAAAGTAGTGAGTGTACAGCCTGTATAAGTGTGTAAACTTGCTGTCCCCTCAAAAATAACTCAACACACAGCCATTAATGTCCAAACCGTGGAAATGTCCAAATTGGGCCCAATTAGCCATTTTCCCTCCCCGGTCGTCACATGAAAAGATATAATAACATATTTACAAAAATGTGAGGGATGTTCTCCTTTTTGTGAGATACTGTATATTGAGGGCTGTTGATGTGAGGCCTGGCAGCAAGCACACTTACACTGGTGCTGAATTACTCCTACATTTACTTACAACCTTATTATGAGCTTATAGAAGGTATAAGGAGCACAGAGCTCATTCCTGCACATATGTTGGACTAGATTACAAGTGGACCGCCAATTTAACGTGCGCCCGTAAACTGTCAAATTTGCCTTTTTACGGGCGCACATTAAATAACCAGCCATTACAAGTGACTAGTCAATGCTACTGTGAATTTCGCAGTCAGACCTCTTTTTAGTTTTAGAAATATCCCCCAATTTCCCACAAAATAAAGTGTATAGTGCATTTATATAAACAAAATATATGAGCATCTTTATTTTATTAAAATATAACTGCACAAAGCAATTATAAGGGGTTAAGGTAAGCGCATGTGTGTACCTTTACTTTGCGGTCTATGAGGATTGTGTATTTACTTGAAATATTTATGTACTGTATATGCTTATATACATATATATTTATGTGCGTGAGTAAATTTATGTGCATGAGTAAATTAAATTAAATCTTGGATGCAGCCAAGTGATTGCGATCACGCTTTTGGAGGACTGCACTTCAGTATATATCTATATATAAGGGGTTGTCTCCTGTGTTTTGTTTATATGCATTTTTATAAAGCAATGTTTATTGTTTTTGTATGTTTTGTGTTTTTCAGTGCAAGATCTTTGTTACATTTTCCAGTCAATGATACTTGTGTTTAAGGCATATTAATAAATGAGAGATTGCCTCTCCAAAGATTTATGAGTGCAAATATCCCTTTCTTTAAAGTGACAGTATTTTATGTCACTTTGATCTTTTCTACAGTTTGAGTATTTCTAATAATTCTTTAAAGGGTTGCACCTGACTGGTCTTTTTAAGTAGTATTTTCTCCTCCCTCCTATACATACATATATACATATATATTTATGTGTTCATATGTGTATATACACATATAAACACATAAATATATATGTATATACTCATATACATATATATTTAAACTTTGCTGGCCATCGCTGCATGACTTACCCCCTTCGCTGCGCTAGGTTCTCTGCCTACTGAAGCGCACTCTCGTGAGCGCAAAGCTTCCATGTAATGCAAACGCTAGTTCATATTCGCGCTGCGCTTCATTTCAAATACCAGTGCACATTTGCGTGCGCTGGTATTACAAGTGGAGTGCAAATATCTCGCTTGAGAAAATGCAATTTTGCCCTCCACTCATAATCTAGGCATTATTTTTTAGACGTCAGATTAGATTATAAATCCGCTAGGTAGAGCATTTTTCTCAGCTGTCATAGCTATGCATGGTCTGATATGCTGTATGTTTTTACCTTTTCGAAAAAAATATATACTTAGGATAAAGAAAATATTCCCACACAACAGCACTTTCCAAGTTTAGCCTCGATTGCTTACACACAATGTCAAGGTTATAATTACAGCTAGACAGATTGGTTAATTAGCAGCAACAGTACTGGATAATTAGCTATGGTTAATTGTTAATTAAATGTTAGCAAACTCTTTATAACCCTGATAATTGGTATTTCTTGCTGTAACCGTGGACATAGCTGCTGAAAAATTTCAATCTACTTCCCACAAATTGTCACTCGTATATGTTTCTCTTTTTCCTTTCTAATTTTTTATTGCTCAGTGTTACATTAAAATACCCTTCAGGGCAGTTTCTGGCAACACATATTTTACATATTTTTGAATTTGCAGTGACTCGGCCTCTGCTAACTTCTGTTAATTGGTTTAATGAATGTCTAAATCTTTGGCTTTCATAAAAGTACATGAATCTATTGTAAAAATAATCTACATTTGCTGATATATATTCTGCAGATCTCGGCACAGTGTACAACTATTTTGGGACTATATACGTTCTGACATATATATATATATATATATATATATATATATATATATATATATATATATATATATATATATATATATCTATAAATGAATATATACATAAATATAAATAATATATATGTATATATCACGTTATTGAGAAGGAAGGCACTCGCTGTATAATCCAATAATAATCATTTGTGTATTATTGGATTATTTAGCGAGTGTCTTCCTTATGATATATCCCAATTTTGAAGTGCACCCTGGAAGTTTTTTGGTCTGAAGCGAGTGCTTAGCTTGAACCATGTATATATATATATATATATATATATATATACACATACACACACATATATATGTATTTGTACCTATCTATCTATCTATCTATCTATCTATCTATCTATCTATCTATCTATCTATCTATCTATCTATCTATCTATCTATCTATATAAAAATGTAATAAATGCAAAGGGCTCACACTCTCTGGACTTTTAAATCATAACTGTATTTTATTCAGTGACGTTTTGGGGGCAACCACTTCCCCTTCCCCAGGATTGTTTTATATATATATATATATATATATATATATATATAGTTATACGCAATGGAATGCACTCGCTGGTCTTTTTAACAAATGTGAAGTTTAATGTATATATATCTCAAGCCTAGGGAAACAGCCATGAGAGCTAAGAAATGCGTCGCTATGCAATATTGTTTTTAACAACGCTTTTAAATAAATGTTACTTTTATCTAATTACTACTTGCTTGTTTTATTGAACAATTTCTTAACTACTTTGGGAAATTTGCTGGAAGTTTGTCTACCTCACTGCCTGCTGTAAGACTGGAGGTGAAGTCTGCCAGACAACTGAGAGGTTCCAGTTTGCTCATTACTCACCAATTATGGGTGCATCACAAATCGTGAGTGTATATATCTTTATATATATATATATATATATATATATATATATATATATATATATATATATATAGTAGACGATTTCCAGTTCAGCCCACCAGTGGTCAACACACCTGGGTGCAATGATATATTGTAAAAATAGAAAGCAAGAGAATGCACTCTCAGGACTTTTTGCAAAAGAAACCAATTTAATGGAACGTTTTCGGGGTTCAAAACCCCTTCATCATCATGCAAAACAAACCAAATTCAACTCATTTATAGTGTTACATATCAATTACATCACTTCAACCTGAGTGTCTCCAAAGAAAAAGTGCGCCAATTTTTTTGAATTTGGAACGCATCTTGCGTTCCACAGTGTTATCCGAAACCAGAAGTTGTATTACATCACTTCCGGTTTACGGATTAGATCAACGAACATAAAGTTAGTATAAAATTATACACTATACAATTTTAAACATGTTAGGGTGACATGCTAATGTAGAAACTTGTTAAAACAAAATGTGCCACATTATCGTAAGTGCCTATACAATTTTGTGATTAATATGTGGTGTCAAATGTTACTGCGTCCAGTCGGCATGGAGATAGTCACCATGGTGATCATATACAATCCGGTTTATCCGAAAGTGTCACAACTTATGTGGAGTTTGTAATTACGTGCCAGCTGTATGGGACCACTATTTTCTTAGTGTCAGAAATAACGTACTATTAAACTGTATACGATCATATCGCATATTGAAAACTTGAAAAACTAAAAAATTAAAAAATTAAAATGTTGGACCGTATAACAGTACAGGTGATTAGAGTGGCAAATTGTAAATGAGAAGCAAATACAATATTGCAGATATGGGTGCTGTGTGTTACAATGTATCACCAGTATATTGAAGCAGGATGACAATTAGCATGTGCGCTGCTACAATGTATGTGCAAGCAAATAGATATATCAAATGGGAACAGTATATAGAAAAAGCAATATATACAATATATGTAATATCGTAGGGCTGTGCTGTTATAACGCTGGGGTACCATTTTTATATGCCTTCGATTTGGCCATTTAAAGGATTGTGGCTTATATCGGCCACATGTAGATGTAAATGGCTATGCACAAGATCGTGTAAGAAAAAAAGAACCTTATTTTCAAACTCTATCCTTAAACACAATTATAAAACAAACGAGAATTTGCAAAAAGAGGTAGTTATGGTAATGGTCAAAAGGACATAAAGCTCATATGGATACTGTCCACCTTTGGGATTTATTCAAGTGGGTGAAATAATTTTTTATGTCCATTTTTAAGACTGGTGGTGCATGTTAAGGCAGTGGGTAATGGCTCCCGGCGGACCAGACTTCCACGGAGAAGGTGGAGACAGATGTCCCCCCCTAAACCATGCCGTTAGGCACACAACACTTTCCCCTACATCTAGGGGAGAGTGGAATGTGGGCCAAAACGGAGCCACAATGTCCACCTGGCCTACCCCAAGTATGTAGCACCCCAGTCTATTAGGATAAAGCGGATGGAGGACACAGAGTGTGCCTTCTTAGCGCAATGTCGCGCCACTGGCTGTTCAGAGTCACCGTTTTTAAGGGCTGTCCTTATAGCGTGGCGGTGATTGGCCATACGCTCACGAAGTGTGCCAGAGGTCTTCCCTATGTAGAAACAGGAACATGGACAAAACAATAAGTATATAACGTGAGTGGTGGTACACGTTATGGAGTGTCGGATAGAAAATGTTTGATTGGTGTGTGGGTGATGGAAAACTTTAGTACCCACTAGGCCATTGCACGTTGTGCAGCCCAAACAATGATAGGAGCCTTTTATATTCCTTTTCTTAATGGTCGAATAGCTTTGTTTGGGATCCGTTTTCACCAGAAGATCTTTAAGATTGGTTCCCCTCTTGAACCCAACCATAGGTCGTAGATTCTGAGTAAATGTGAGTTTTGGATCCGAAGACATAATTGGCCAGTGCTGTCGGAGGATCTGGCCAATATTTTTTGTCTCTGGAGTAAAAGTGGTAGACATAATGAGCTTGTCACTAGCATCCCTTTTGGGTTTGGGAATAATCAATTCCGTCTGTGTTAGTCTTGAAACGGATTCCATGGCGTCCTGTATTATCGGGATCTTGTAGCCCCTGTTCTGGAACCTCTCGCCCACTCCTTTCAATTGGGAGACCCCAGCTTCAGGATTAGAATTGTTGCGCATTGTTCTTATGCATTGTGATTTTACTATGCCTTTTAATAGGGCTGGAGGATGGCAACTATCTGCCCTTAGTATGGAGTTGCGGTCGGTGGGTTTATGATATAATGTGGTTCCTAATTTGTTGGAATCCTTGAAAACTGTCAAGTCCAAGAAATGAATGGATATGGTGTCCACTGTCATCTTGATGTCCTCTCTATAGTCACTGTAGTCTAAAAGAACAATGGCCCCGCCCTTGTCGGCGGGCCTTATGACTATAGAGGAGTCATGCTGAAGGGTTTGAATGGCCTTTAATTCATCTCTTGAGAGATTATGTTTCCATAATGTATCTTTTCTAGCTGTTTCCAAGTCCTGGGTGATCAACCTTAAGAATGTTTTGGTACTTGGACTGCTGTTACTGGGTTCAAAGGAACTGGATACTTTGCATTTAAGTTCAATGTGTGATTTTTGTGAAGGCGAATCTTTGTTTTGAAAAAATTCTTTAATCTTAAGGGATCTGTTCAGTTTGTAAAGGTCTAATTTGAGATCAAATTCAGAGACTGAAGTGCTCGGTACAAAAGATAAGCCTTTATTGAGTACTTTGCGTTCGCTATCAGTCAAGGTATGTGTACTCAAATTGACAATTATGTCCTCTGTCGTGGTCGTCTGGGGGGTCTGTGTCTGATACCCCGCCCGCCTGATATGGGGTCTGTAATGCCTCCCCCTCCCCGAGACCGTGTAGTTACCCCTAAAAAATGACTGGGGGTTGAGTGTGATCTTGGTTCATGTGAGGAGAATTGATCTTGGTGCCTATGTTGACCAGGTGGAGTAAACACAGTGCCAGAGGGGTTCCTATCGGTATCAGTGGAATCTTCTCCACTTGTATCTACCGTGTCAAAGTGTACCCGTCTGGTTCTGTGTCTCCTCCTGGGCTGATTCCCCTGTGTGTTGGTCAGCCATTTGTATACTTTTCCCTGCGTGTAATCACTATTGACAGTATCCAGTTTTTTGTTTTTAAATGTGATTAAATCACTCTGGTATTTGTCAATTTGTAATTTAATTTTTGATAACCAGTTCTCTTGGGTGTCATTGGTGAGTGTAATGTTATGTAGAGATTCAAATGTTTGTATTTCTGTCCTAACTTTACTTAGGATTGCTGTAACCTCCTCTATAACCAAAAGTATTAGGTCTAAAGAGCACTTATTTAAAATAAAACACAATTTTTTTCTAAATTCTGGGTTATCACGTCCAATAGTGGGTATATTGTGGACTCTAAAACCACGGGGAATATGTCCTGTTCTATAATAGTCAGACAGATAGCTGCCATGTAACGCTAGATCAACCTCTATACGGTCCAACATTTTAATTTTTTAATTTTTTAGTTTTTCAAGTTTTCAATATGCGATATGATCGTATACAGTTTAATAGTACGTTATTTCTGACACTAAGAAAATAGTGGTCCCATACAGCTGGCACGTAATTACAAACTCCACATAAGTTGTGACACTTTCGGATAAACCGGATTGTATATGATCACCATGGTGACTATCTCCATGCCGACTGGACGCAGTAACATTTGACACCACATATTAATCACAAAATTGTATAGGCACTTACGATAATGTGGCACATTTTGTTTTAACAAGTTTCTACATTAGCATGTCACCCTAACATGTTTAAAATTGTATAGTGTATAATTTTATACTAACTTTATGTTCGTTGATCTAATCCGTAAACCGGAAGTGAGGTAATACAACTTTCGGTTTCGGATAACACTGTGGAACGCAAGATGCGTTCCAAATTCAAAAAAATTGGCGCACTTTTTCTTTGGAGACACTCAGGTTGAAGTGATGTAATTGATATGTAACACTATAAATGAGTTGAATTTGGTTTGTTTTGCATGCTGATGAAGGGGTTGTGAACCCCAAAAACGTTCTATTAAATTGGTTTCTTTTGCAAAAAGTCCTGAGAGTGCATTCTCTTGCTTTCTATTTTTACAATATATCATTGCACCCAGGCGTGTTGACCACTGGTGGGCTGAACTGGAAATCGTCTACTATTCATTTTTTTGACCAGTGAAACCCCTTGTTTAACCTCATTTATTTACATCTCCAGCGCTTTTTTCTATTGGACTGCTCAATTCCCTCTGAGCTGACAGTACTGTGTGCATTTGGATTTTGGCTGCAGTGAACTAATTTTCTCAACATCCTTTTCACCTATACACCACTTCATGCTCCCCTCCAGCATGACAACACAACTGAGAACAGAGGATACCAACATCCCAGATCCCAACACCCAGGTGGAAGACCTAACTTGCCAGGCCGTGGCAGCACAGACAGGCACTGTATCCTATACTACTGATGATGCTGATCGGATTCTATTCGCACCCATCTCCAAAACAATTGGTGAGACCCCAGTCAATTTGTATTATTCTTTACTCAAATTAAAAAAAAGAGAGGTTGATCTAGCGTTACATGGCAGCTATCTGTCTGACTATTATAGAACAGGACATATTCCCCGTGGTTTTAGAGTCCACAATATACCCACTATTGGACGTGATAACCCAGAATTTAGAAAAAAATTGTGTTTTATTTTAAATAAGTGCTCTTTAGACCTAATACTTTTGGTTATAGAGGAGGTTACAGCAATCCTAAGTAAAGTTAGGACAGAAATACAAACATTTGAATCTCTACATAACATTACACTCACCAATGACACCCAAGAGAACTGGTTATCAAAAATTAAATTACAAATTGACAAATACCAGAGTGATTTAATCACATTTAAAAACAAAAAACTGGATACTGTCAATAGTGATTACACGCAGGGAAAAGTATACAAATGGCTGACCAACACACAGGGGAATCAGCCCAGGAGGAGACACAGAACCAGACGGGTACACTTTGACACGGTAGATACAAGTGGAGAAGATTCCACTGATACCGATAGGAACCCCTCTGGCACTGTGTTTACTCCACCTGGTCAACATAGGCACCAAGATCAATTCTCCTCACATGAACCAAGATCACACTCAACCCCCAGTCATTTTTTAGGGGTAACTACACGGTCTCGGGGAGGGGGAGGCATTACAGACCCCATATCAGGCGGGCGGGGTATCAGACACAGACCCCCCAGACGACCACGACAGAGGACATAATTGTCAATTTGAGTACACATACCTTGACTGATAGCGAACGCAAAGTACTCAATAAAGGCTTATCTTTTGTACCGAGCACTTCAGTCTCTGAATTTGATCTCAAATTAGACCTTTACAAACTGAACAGATCCCTTAAGATTAAAGAATTTTTTCAAAACAAAGATTCGCCTTCACAAAAATCACACATTGAACTTAAATGCAAAGTATCCAGTTCCTTTGAACCCAGTAACAGCAGTCCAAGTACCAAAACATTCTTAAGGTTCATCACCCAGGACTTGGAAACAGCTAGAAAAGATACATTATGGAAACATAATCTCTCAAGAGATGAATTAAAGGCCATTCAAACCCTTCAGCATGACTCCTCTATAGTCATAAGGCCCGCCGACAAGGGTGGGGCCATTGTTCTTTTAGACTACAGTGACTATAGAGAGGACATCCTGAAACAATTGTCAGACACTCAGACATATAAATTGTTGACTTCTGACCCCACTACATCATTTAAAACACAACTTGATAAATTGATTGAATTGGGATTTGAACAGGGGTACATAACTGAGCACATCCGTGACTTTTGTATTACCACATACCCTAAGATACCCATCTTATATTCAATCCCCAAAATTCATAAAACATTAGACCACCCACCGGGCCGTCCTATTGTGTCAGCTAGGGAATCACTCACCCAGCCTGTAGCACAATATGTGGACGTACTTTTACAGCCAGTGGTGAAGGAAACACGGTCTTATGTGATGGACACGAATGATTTCATTCGTAAAATACGGACTGTTGACATCCAGCCAGACGATTTACTCGTCACTCTGGATGTCAACAGTCTGTATACCATCATACCTCATCTTGATGGACTTAAAGCCATACAAGAGCATCTCACGGGTAACCCCCTTTATGAGGGTCCGCCAGTAGAATTTCTATTGTCCCTCATTGAATTTTGCCTGTTTAAAAACTATTTTCGATTCGAAAATAGTTTCTATTTGCAAACTGCTGGCACAGCCATGGGTTCCTCAATGGCCCCCTCGTACGCCAACATTTATATGTCACAATTTGAAAACATGCATCTGTGGAACACGCCGAATGTATCCATCATCTGTTACTACAGATACATAGATGACATTTTCTTGGTGTGGCGAGGGGGCCTGGAGGAACTCCATAAATGGTTTGATGTGTTTAATAACACTACCAACAACGTGAAGTTCAAGATGACAGTGGACACCATATCCATTCATTTCTTGGACTTGACAGTTTTCAAGGATTCCAACAAATTAGGAACCACATTATATCATAAACCCACCGACCGCAACTCCATACTAAGGGCAGATAGTTGCCATCCTCCAGCCCTATTAAAAGGCATAGTAAAATCACAATGCATAAGAACAATGCGCAACAATTCTAATCCTGAAGCTGGGGTCTCCCAATTGAAAGGAGTGGGCGAGAGGTTCCAGAACAGGGGCTACAAGATCCCGATAATACAGGACGCCATGGAATCCGTTTCAAGACTAACACAGACGGAATTGATTATTCCCAAACCCAAAAGGGATGCTAGTGACAAGCTCATTATGTCTACCACTTTTACTCCAGAGACAAAAAATATTGGCCAGATCCTCCGACAGCACTGGCCAATTATGTCTTCGGATCCAAAACTCACATTTACTCAGAATCTACGACCTATGGTTGGGTTCAAGAGGGGAACCAATCTTAAAGATCTTCTGGTGAAAACGGATCCCAAACAAAGCTATTCGACCATTAAGAAAAGGAATATAAAAGGCTCCTATCATTGTTTGGGCTGCACAACGTGCAATGGCCTAGTGGGTACTAAAGTTTTCCATCACCCACACACCAATCGAACATTTTCTATCCGACACTCCATAACGTGTACCACCACTCACGTTATATACTTATTGTTTTGTCCATGTTCCTGTTTCTACATAGGGAAGACCTCTGGCACACTTCGTGAGCGTATGGCCAATCACCGCCACGCTATAAGGACAGCCCTTAAAAACGGTGACTCTGAACAGCCAGTGGCGCGACATTGCGCTAAGAAGGCACACTCTGTGTCCTCCATCCGCTTTATCCTAATAGACTGGGGTGCTACATACTTGGGGTAGGCCAGGTGGACATTGTGGCTCCGTTTTGGCCCACATTCCACTCTCCCCTAGATGTAGGGGAAAGTGTTGTGTGCCTAACGGCATGGTTTAGGGGGGGACATCTGTCTCCACCTTCTCCGTGGAAGTCTGGTCCGCCGGGAGCCATTACCCACTGCCTTAACATGCACCACCAGTCTTAAAAATGGACATAAAAAATTATTTCACCCACTTGAATAAATCCCAAAGGTGGACAGTATCCATATGAGCTTTATGTCCTTTTGACCATTACCATAACTACCTCTTTTTGCAAATTCTCGTTTGTTTTATAATTGTGTTTAAGGATAGAGTTTGAAAATAAGGTTCTTTTTTTCTTACACGATCTTGTGCATAGCCATTTACATCTACATGTGGCCGATATAAGCCACAATCCTTTAAATGGCCAAATCGAAGGCATATAAAAATGGTACCCCAGCGTTATAACAGCACAGCCCTACGATATTACATATATTGTATATATTGCTTTTTCTATATACTGTTCCATTTGATATATCCATTTGTTTGCACATACATTGTAGCAGCGCACATGCTAATTGTCATCCTGCTTCAATATACTGGTGATACATTGTAACACACAGCACCCATATCTGCAATATTGTATTTGCTTCTCATTTACAATTTGCCACTCTAATCACCTGTACTGTTATACGGTCCAAAATTTTAATTTTTTAATTTTTTAGTTTTTCAAGTTTTCAATATGCGATATGATCGTATACAGTTTAATAGTACGTTATTTCTGACACTAAGAAAATAGTGGTCCCATACAGCTGGCACGTAATTACAAACTCCACATAAGTTGTGACACTTTCGGATAAACCGGATTGTATATGATCACCATGGTGACTATCTCCATGCCGACTGGACGCAGTAACATTTGACACCACATATTAATCACAAAATTGTATAGGCACTTACGATAATGTGGCACATTTTGTTTTAACAAGTTTCTACATTAGCATGTCACCCTAACATGTTTAAAATTGTATAGTGTATAATTTTATACTAACTTTATGTTCGTTGATCTAATCCGTAAACCGGAAGTGAGGTAATACAACTTCCGGTTTCGGATAACACCGTGGAACGCAAGATGCGTTCCAAATTAAAAAAAATTGGCGCACTTTTTCTTTGGAGACACTCAGGTTGAAGTGATGTAATTGATATGTAACACTATAAATGAGTTGAATTTGGTTTGTTTTGCATGCTGATGAAGGGGTTGTGAACCCCGAAAACGTTCCATTAAATTGGTTTCTTTTGCAAAAAGTCCTGAGAGTGCATTCTCTTGCTTTCTATATATATATATATATATATATATATATATATATATATATATATATATATATATATATATATATATATATATATATATATATATATATATATGCCATACTGTATATCTTGTGTAGTCTATGACCAACCGTTGGGAAAGGAGTCAGTACCTTAAACAGGGTGCAGCCTGGGTTATATTTTAAATTTTGGTTATATCACACCACTATTTTGACATTTATTCTCTGTTTGATGATGATTTTCATTAGAAGTTCATTTGAATTTTCTATGTTTATATACTCTCTAGAATTATTATAAGTATTGTGAGAGGGTGCACCTTATCATTTTTTTATTGTTTCATTTTCATTATAATATGGTGGAGAGAGCTTTACTATTACCGTTTTTTTTACTCGCAGTAACTTATATAGGTACAGGTACCTTTTGTCAGCTTTGCTTCAGTTTAATCAGTGTTTATCAGTCTACTTAGGAGTTAAACTCTCCTGCAAGAGTTGGTCCATCTTGTCAAATCATAAAAGGAAGTGAGCTGAAGATGTTTTGTTGCTCAATGGACAGTGGAATTGTCAACAGGGAAATTACCAAGGATGAGGGCAGGGTTGTCTGTGGAGAGGAAATTAATTATCCAGAGAGGATGATATATAACTGCAACCTTTAGAGAGTGAAGAGAAAGAATAATTGACTCATCTGGGATTTGAAGGAAGAAAAGGGAAGGCAAGAGATGGGTTTTATTTGTTAAAAGATGCAGTGAGAAGAAAGTAAAATACATATATCACCTCCTTGTCTGTTTCCATGCAACCAGGGATTTGGGAGAGCCAGATGACTGAAGAAGTGGGTGATGAAAAGGCCATGGATAGAAGTGAGCTTGTTACAGTTCCAGAGTGCACAAGTGAAGGAGGTGTTGACTTCAGATACACAAGGGATTAGATGTTTCCATATTTCTGTTTTCTTGATCTATTTAAAAGGCATGCATGGGTGGAGGAGATATCAGCAGCAGCTAACATTACCAGGAGAGAGAGAATGACAAAAGAAGAGATACAGATTTGCTGTACTGAGAGTGTCTTTGGGATGTGGAAAAGGAATAAGAGACTTTAGCAATGAGTGGAACTCATGAGAGCAAAAGGAAGGTGGGTAGGAGAGATGGGCCAGTTAATGTTTCAGGTGGTGAGAGGGGAGGTGTAAATAAATAATAAATGGCTAGATTACGAGTTTTGCGTTAGAGGCTTTGCGGTACTAACGAGCAGTTTATGCTCACTGCTCACTTACAGACAGCGCTGGTATTACAGGTTTTTACAAACCCGGCGTTAAAAGACAAGAAGTGAGCGTAGAGCAAAATTTTGCTCCACATCTCACTCCAATACCAGCGCTGCTTAAGTCAGCTGTGAGCTGGTGTAACGTGCTTGTGCACGATTTCCCTATAGGAATCAACGGGGAGAGCTGGCTGAAAAAACAGTCTGCAATAAAGCAGCGTATAACTCACTAACGCAGCCCCATTGATTCCTATGGGGAAATAAAATTTATGTTTACACCTAACACCTAACTTGAACCCCTAGTCTAAACAGCCCTAATCTTACACTTATTAACCCCTAATCTGCCGCCCCCGACATCGCCAACACCTACATTATATTATTAACCCCTAATCTGCCGCTCCGGACACCGCCGCCACCTACATTATACTTATGAACCCCTAATCTGCTGCCCCCAACATCGCCGACACCTACATTATATTTATTAACCCCTAATCTGCCTTCCCCAATGTCACCGCAACCTACCTACATTTATTAACCACTAATCTGCCGCCCCCAAGGTCGCCGCCACTATTCTAAATTTATTAACGCCTAAACCTAAGTCTAACCCTAACCCTAACCCCAACTAACTTAAATATAATTTAAATAAATCTAAATAAAATTACTATAATTAACTAAATTATTCCTATTTAAAACTAAATACTTACCTATAAAATAAACCCTACGCTAGCTACAATATAACTAATAGTTACATTGTAGCTAGCTTAGGTTTATTTTTATTTTACAGGCAAGTTTGTATTTATTTTAACTAGGTAGAATAGTTACTAAATAGTTATTAACTAGCTAAAATAAAGACATATTTACCTGTAAAATAAAACCTAACCTAAATTACACTAACACCTAACACTACACTATAATTAAATTAATTCCCTAAATGAAATACAATTAAATAAAATTGGCTAAAGTACAAAAAAAAACCACACTAAATTACAGAAAATAATAAACAAAGTACAAGATTTTTAAACTAATTACACCTAATCTAATCCCCCTAACAAAATAAAAAAGCCCCCCCAAAATAAAAAAGCCCTACCCTACACTAAATTACAAATAGCCCTTAAAAGGGCCTTTTGCGGGGCATTACCCCAAAGTAATCAGCTCTTTTACCTGTAAAAAAAATTACAAATCCCAATCAGCCAATAGGATTGAGCTCGCATTCTATTGGCTGTTCCAATCAGCCAATAGAATGCCAGCTAAATCCTATTGGCTGATTGCATCAGCCAATATGATTTTTTCTTCCTTAATTCCAATTGGCTGATATTATTCTATCAGCCAATCGGAATTGAACTGACGCAATCTTGGATGACATCACTTAAAGGAACCATCATTTAGTAAGAAGACTTCATTGGAAGAGGATGCTCAGCGCCGGATGTCTTGAAGATGGACCCGCTCCGCGCCGGATGGATGAAGATAGACGATGCCATCAGGATGAAGACTTCTGCCCGTCTGGAGGATCACTTCGCCCGGCTTGGATGAAGACTTCTCCCGGCTTCGCTGAGGTCTTCGGCCCGGTTGGATGAAGACTTCTCCCGGTAAGGTGATCTTCAAGGGGTTAGTGTTAGGTTTTTTTAACGGGGTATTGGGTGGGTTTTAGAGTAGGGTTGGTTGTGTGGGTGGTGGGTTTTAATGTTGGTGGGGATTTGTAATTTTTTTTTACAGGTAAAAGAGCTGATTACTTTGGGGCAATGTCCTGCAAAAGGCCCTTTTAAGGGCTATTTGTAATTTAGTGTAGGGTTGGGCTTTTTTTTATTTTGGGGGGCTTTTATGTTTTGTTAGGTGGATTAGATTAGGTGTAATTAGTTTAAAAATCTTGTAATTTGTTTATTATTTTCTGTAATTTAGTGTTTTGTTTATTTTGTACTTTAGCTAATTTTATTTAGTTGTATTTAATTGTATTTAATTTAGGGAATACATTTAATTATAGTGTAGTATTAGGTGTTAGTGTAATTTAGGTTAAGTTTTATTTTACAGGTAAATTTGTCTTTATTTTAACTAGGTAGGTATGAATTAGTTAATAACTATTTAGTAACTATTCTACCTAGTTAAAATAAATAAAAACTTGCCTGTAAAATAAAAATAAAACCTAAGCTAGCTACAATGTAACTATAAGTTATATTGTAGCTAGCTTAGGGTTTATTTTATAGGTAACTATTTAGTTTTAAATTGGCATAATTTAGTTAATGATAGTTATTTTTATTTAGATTTATTTAAATTATATTTAAGTTAGGGGGTGTTAGGGTTAGGGTTAGACTTAGATTTAGGGGTTAATAACTTTAATATAGTGGCAGTGACGTTAGTTGCAGCAGATTAGGGGTTAATAAATGTAGGTAGGTGTTGGCGATGTTAGGGATGGCAGATTAGGGGTTAATAATATTTAACTAGTGTTTGCGATGCGGGAGTGCGGTGGTTTAGGGGCTAATATATTTATTATAGTGGCGGCGATGTCCGGTTCAGCAGATTAGGGGTTAAAAATGTTATTTTATTATGTTATTTTTGTTTGCGATGTGGGGGGCCTCGGTTTAGGGGTTAATAGGTAGTTTATGGGTGTTAGTGTACTTTTGAGCACTTTAGTTAAGAGTTTTATGCTACGGCGTTGTAGTGTAAAACTCTTAAAGGGACAGTCACACCAGAATTTTTGTTGTTTAAAAAGAAAGATAATCCCTTTATTACCCATTCCCCAGTTTTGCATAACCAACACAGTTATAATAATACACGTTTTACCTCTGTAATTATCTTGCACTAAGCTTCTGCTGACTGCCCCCTTATTTCAGTTCTTTTGACAGACATGCAGTTTAGCCAATCAGTGCTCACTCCTAGGTCACTTTACGTGCATGAGCTCAATATTATCTATATGAAACATGTGAACTAATGCCCTCTAGTGGTCAAAATGTATTCAGATTAGAGGCAGTCTTCAAGGTATAAGAAATTAGCATATGAACCTCCTAGGTTTAGCTTTCAACTAAGAATATCAAGAGAACAAAGCAAAATTGGTGATAAAAGTAAATTGGGAAGTTGTTTAAAATTGCATGCTCTATTTAAATCATGAAAAAAAAATTTGGACTTGACTGTCCCTTTAACTACTGACTTTAAAATGCTGTACCAGTCTTGACAGGAGAGGATCTACCGCTCACTTTTTGTCAGACTCGTAATACCGGCACTATGCAAGTCCCATTGAAAAAATAGGAT
>NC_069503.1:141185948-141203448 GCF_027579735.1 Bombina bombina | reverse complement strand
CCCGTGTTTCTGGTGAGCATTCAGGCTCACCAGAAACACAAGTTATGATGCAGCGGTCTAAAGACCGCTGATCCATAACCTGTCCGCCTGCTCTGAGGTGGCGGACAGACATCGACGAAAATCAACCCGATCCAATACGATTGGGTTGATTGACACCCCTGCAGGGGGCGGCGTTGCACCAGCAGTTCACAAGAACTGCTGGTGCAATGATAAATGCCAACAGCATATGCTGTCGGCATTTAACGATGTGCGGCGGACATGGTTCGCTATAGCAGATCATGTCCATCCGCACAATAATAAATGGACCCCTTTGAATTGAAAAGGCTAAAATGTATAATTGTATAATTATACATACATATACATGTGTGTATGTATATATACATATGTATATAGGTGTATACATTTGTATTTATGTTTATAAGTGTATCTATACACTGTCCACCTTTGCTAAACACGGGCAGCAGATCTGTTGATCCGCTGGCCCGTATGTATCATTACACACTCGTCGCAGTGTTTAATGTCTGCCCCTTCATTCACACGATTGGTCATGAATGCAGTTTGTGCCATACTGAACCGAATGGAGTCTTGTGCCATACTGAACCTAAAAATTGAGTCTTGTGCCATACTGAACCGAAAAACTGCATTCATAAGATATTGTGAAAACACGGTCTTTGTTTGCGTTGGTTGTTAGCTTTGGACTGTCTCTTATTAATGCCTTGTGACCTCACTTGTTTTTATAAATTAATTGTTAATTTTTTATCCACTTCTGAGTCCTTCCATTTGGAGCTTAAACCCATATGGGACTTTAATCTTTGTCTTTGTCTCCTACTTGGAGTCTTCCTGTGCCTGGAAATCTAGAGCTTGATTTTGAAGCTCTAGAGCAGGGGTCAGCAACCTTCGGGTCCCAGATGTTTTGGAACTACATTTCCCATGATGCTCAGATAGCCTAAAGAGTGTCTCAGCATTGTGGGAAATGTAGTTCCAAAACATCTGGGAGCCGAAGGTTGCTGACCCCTGCTCTAGAGTATGTGAGTACCTCTCTGCTTTAACTATAAGCCATTAATTATCAGCAGGACTTCACCATATGTGTTTTTTTCCTCCTTTTCCATGAGGTTTTGTCTGGACACATCACCAGCAAACAGTTGGGACATTTTGTACATATTGTTCTGTAAGTTAAGAACATTGGAATGTGAAATATGAATAACTGCTGCCGGGTTAGCGTGACCTCCCATGTGACGTTCTGTGCATTTTCTTTTATGTGACACGAACTGAAAACTAAAAATAAGCAGTGGGAATTTAATTGCACAGATTTTTGAAAAGTTACTGTCTAGAGGGAACACTTAAAATTGATTATTCTGACAAGTGAAAGTATTTTGGGGTAAAAAATCTGTAATAAAAATGAAATTACTTTCTGAGTAACTGTCATCAGTATTGCAGGAAAATACCCCACTTACTACTGAATAATTTAAGAAAGGTATGATCACTAGATCGGATCTCCCTTTCCCCAGTTGAGACCTACAAAAAGATAAAACTGCATTTTACTGGCAAAAGTCACAGAACTGCATTTTACTGGCAAAAGTCACAGGGTGACAAAAAGGTGAGCAATTTATTGTCAGACGAGGGGAAAACTTTGCAGAGACCCCTAACGCATTGCTCAACGCGTTCTTGTCAGGTGGCACCAGGCTTAGAAGAATAATGTAAAATACGCAGGCAGGGATTGCAAAACAAAGAAAAATAATCTTACATAAATCTTATATAAAAGATACTATACTATATTTTTTTATTAGTATAGCTTTATGCGTTAGAGTAGAACATTCAAACATCAATAGGGCAGTTACATATCTTTGCTAATTAATTGTAAGATTGTATGACTAGGAATAAACTAACGGATACCATTAGATAATTTTGATCATAATTGCATGGGGGGTCCAAGAAAATGTCTGCCCAGGTCCAATCAATATTAAAGATGGCCCTGCCCCTAAGGTAATTTAAAATAAACAAATGAATACTAGCATATTTATTAGTTTTCTTTAAATTTCATTGCGCATTCATTCGGAAATTTTCCATATGAAATTAATGCACAAGACTTTACATTTGTGTCCTGTCCATTGCAGATAACCTATATAATAGCAATTATTAGAGCTTTAATAAATCTAGACCAGGTATGCAAATAAATCTCTAAAAACCTCTTCTGTGGCCATATCAGAGTGCACATGCATAACATAATAGATTTATTCCAAATCTTTTCGGAATAGTCGCAAAAATGTTGAAAATATTTAATAAGTGTTAAATGGTCTTGAAAAACCTGTTGAAAAATCTCGAGATAATGGGTTGTGACCATCAAGAAAATTTTGGATCCATATAAAAAAAAAAAGTGTTCTGAACTCGGAGAAGCAACCAAAAATCTGTGACTGTGTCTCCCTTTTTTTTCAAATAACCCTCTGAAAATACATTGGCAATTGAGTGGAATTAACCCCTGTGTTTGAAATACATAATCTATGGCAAAATTTAATTTCAAGATATTTTTATTTATATTTTGTAACAAATATATTTATACCTATATATATATATAGAGAGAGAGTGATACAGATGATTATATATAGGTATTGATATATACAGCTATATATATCATTAAAATTATGGGGGAGATAAAAAACTGAAATTAAAATCCTCCATGTCTCAAAATTAAATCAATGTAAATATTTGCATAGGAAATTAGCACATCTAGGCAAGATTCCCCGCTTGCTTTTTCACAGAAATACCTCATATACAATGTTACCAATGCACAAGAGAATTCTGCGTAAGATATGCAAATTAGATATGCAAATTCTCAGTTTTTTTGCTTCAAAATACTGTTTTAACACAGCTATCCTTTTAACAGGATTATTGCAGCAAACAATAAAGCAAGCGGGGAATCTTGCCTAGATGTGATAATTTCCTATGCAAATATTTACATTGATATATATATATATATATATATATATATATATATTTAAATCAATGTAAATATTTGCATAGGAAATTAGCACATCTAGGCAAGATTCCCTGCTTGCTTTTTCCCAGAAATACCTCATATACAATGTTACCAATGCACAAGAGAATTCTGGGTAAGAAATGCAAGATATGTCTAGTGAGTGATTTCTGGTTTGCTTCAATAATCCTGTTAAAAGGATCGCTGTGTTAAAACAGTATTTTGAAGCAAAAAAACTGAGAATTTGCATATCTAATTTGCATATATTATCCAGAAATCTCTTGTGCATTGGTAACATTGTATATGAGGTATTTCTGGGAAAAAGCAAGCGGGGAATCTTGCCTAGATGTGCTAATTTCCTATGCAAATATTTACATTGATTTCATTTTGAGACATGGAGGATTTTAATTTCAGTTTTTTATCTCCCCCCATAATTTTAATGAATTTTGGTTTAACCTTGAAAGTAGCTTTACCAATGCAGCAACCAGAAATCTATCTCCTACTGATGAGTTCCAAAAAGAACAAAACAGGCTGTCTAGTGAGTGATTTCTGGTTTGCTGCAATAATTCTGTTAAAAGGATCGCTGTGCTAAAACAGTATTTTGAAGTAAAAAAAACTGAGAATTTGCATATCTTACCCAGAATTCTCTTGTTCATTAGTAACATTGTATATGAGGTATTTCTGGGAAAAGGAAGCAGGGAATCTTGCCTAGATGTGCTAATTTCTTATGCAAATATTTACATTGATTTAATTTTGAGACATGGAGGATTTTAATTTCAGTTTTTTATCTTCCCCCCTAATTTTAATGAATTTTGGTTTAACCTTGAAAGTAGCTTTACCAATGCAGCAACCAGAAATCTATCTCCTACTGATGAGTTCCAAAAAGAACGAAACAGGCTGTCTAGTGAGTGATTTCTGGTTTGCTGCAATAATCCTGTTAAAAGGATCGCTGTGTTAAAACAGTATTTTGAAGCAAAAAAAACTGAGAATTTGCTTATCTAATTTGCATATCTTACCCAGAATTCTCTTGTGCATTGGTAACATTGCATATGAGGTATTTCTGGGAAAAAGCAAGCAGTGAATCTTGCCTAGATGTGCTAATTTCCTATGCAAATATTTACATTGATTTAATTTTGAGACATGGAGGATTTTAATTTCAGTTTTTTATCTCCCCCCATAATTTTAATGAATTTATATTTATTTATAAATACATAGAACCTTTTCTGCTATGTGAAGAACTTTGGAATGGGAAAAACATGCTGAAACATGTAAGCCGTTGGTGTCAAGCTTATACACTGTTTGTTCTTGTTTTTGCTCTGTCTCCAGCCTATGTTTGGCCTTTTAACTTTTTTTGCCAATAAACTACGATTTTATACTCTCCATCCTGGATCCTATTTTTGTGTTTTTTTCTGTAGATACATATATACACATGTAAACACATATGTAAACATATAGACATACTGTATATATATGTATATATATAAATATAAAGAGAGAGACGCGCTCAACCTGGGAATGAACAATTGCATAATAGCTTGTTCTATGGCTAGTTACCACCCAAGAAGCAGCCTCTTTATGCTCAACATGTGCCTTTCACAGAGAAGAACTCTCCTGAAGCATATCAGTCTGATCCTGACTTTACAGTACAGTCCAGACCCAAAATATTAGACAATCCCTCTCTGAACGAGAGAAACGGCAAAACCCCAGACGTACGTTTTGGCCTAGTGTGGGCCTCGTCAGTGAGGTGCAGCCATTTCCCTCTAGGCACACTGAGCAACGGGTCCACATCTGGATTCCCACATCACTCTTAGGAAGACTTCATAATTTGCATAAATATAGAAAGAGAAGCGCTCAACCTGGGAATGAACAATAGCATAATAGCTTGTTCTATGGCTAGTTACCTACCACCCAAGAAGCAGATGTGCTTGCTCAGTGTGCTTAGAGTAATATGGCTACACATCACTGATGAGGCCCAATGAAGGCCAAAATGATTGTCTGGAGTTGCTGTGTTCCTTGTTCAAAGAGGAATTGCCTGGTATGTTGACGCTGGACTGACCATAATAGGCGGGATCAGACTCATATACTACAGGAAAGTTCTATTCTGTGAAAAGCATTACTGGACTAAAAGAAGCTGCACCCAGGTGGTAAATAGCCATAGAACAGGCTAACAATGACATTGAGCTGGTTGTTTGTTCCTGTGAGTGTGCTTCTCTGTGTGTGTGTATATATATATATATATATATATATATATATATACATACATATTTAGACATGTACATGTATGTATCTCAATGTTAAAGCCCTTTGTCTATCTTTTTTTAACACCTGAGATCTCATATTGAGCCTGTATAACTTTTGTGTGCAATATTTTATTTTAATAATCTTTAGTAGATAGTGTTATTATGAATGTATCTGTACTTTGTAATGTTTTATTATGTGTTTCGTGACACTTTTGAATTTTGCGAAAGCTAACCAGAGCTTTGAGGACACAGTAATCATTCTAGCGTAAATTGTGATTGCAATCAAGTGATTGTGTTTTCTTTCCACTTGTAATACCAGCGGTAAACCCGACAAGCACAAACACCAGCGATAAACCCCTTATCTCTCCCTCACAAATGTTAGTGCTCCACTCGTAATCTGTCCCAAAATATAAAGCATGCTAAGTTGCCGATTTAAGAAGCTCCGTATTGGCCCCAATGCCTCTGTTTCCTAAAGGCTCACGGGAAACAGGAATTAAAAAGCAGCGGTCATAAGACCGCTGCTCCTTAACTTGTTAGCCACCTCTGAGGGGGTGTACAGCAATCAGCCCGATCACATACGATCGGGTTGATTGACACTCCTTGCTAGCGGCCCATTGGCTGCAAATCTGCAGGGGGCGGCATAGCACAAGTAGTTCACCAGAACTGCTTGTGCAATGATAAATGCTGACAGCGTATGCTGTCGGCATTTATTGATGTGCGGCGGACATGATTGCTACAGCGGATCATGTCTATCCGCACAATGATGAATCTACCCCTATGTATCTAAATAAGTGTCCATTTAGTTAACTGAACTGAAATAAAAAATATATTTTACCGAGTAGATGCACAATATACTGCCCTGTTCCCCTGTGCTTCTCCGCAACCTAAATAATGCAGGAAGTTAAATTAAATTTCGTGACGAAAAAAAACCAAACAATCTTCTCTTTTATACAGAACAGAAGTCATCAGAGCATAGAAACTGCAATGTCAGCTCTCTGGTTATACACAATGGTGCCCTTATTAATAATTCATACTTTTGTTCATTTTAATTCATCTGGGAGAAAAGTGAGTTAGGTTATACAAAGTAATGCTAATCATGTGTATGTTTAATTACTCTGCCCACAAGATTACTAAACTTTGAATCACTAAAGAGTTCTATGAACTTCATTTCCTCATCTGCTACAATATTCTATTTAAGACGGGAGCGCTTAAAGGGACATTAAACACTAAATAAATGCTAGATAGAGTGATACATTCAAATAAAAGATAAGTCTGAGAATAAAAAGTAGATGTATTTTTTTAGTTTCATTATAGGGGCCTATTTATCAAGCTCTGTATGGAGCTGAATGCATCTGTTTCAGGCTCGCTAGAAACATTAGTTGAGAAGCAGCGGTGTTAACTCGTCCCCCACCTCTGAGGCAGCGGACAGCAATCCGCCCAATCGTTATACACAATGGTGCCCTTATTAATAATTCATACTTTTGTTCATTTTAATTCATCTGGGAGAAAAGTGAGTTAGGTTATACAAAGTAATGCTAATCATGTGTATGTTTAATTACTCTGCCCACAAGATTACTAAACTTTGAATCACTAAAGAGTTCTATGAACTTCATTTCCTCATCTGCTACAATATTCTATTTAAGACGGGAGCGCTTAAAGGGACATTAAACACTAAATAAATGCTAGATAGAGTGATACATTCAAATAAAAGATAAGTCTGAGAATAAAAAGTAGATGTATTTTTTTAGTTTCATTATAGGGGCCTATTTATCAAGCTCTGTATGGAGCTGAATGCATCTGTTTCAGGCTCGCTAGAAACATTAGTTGAGAAGCAGCGGTGTTAACTCGTCCCCCACCTCTGAGGCAGCGGACAACAATCCGCCCAATCGAATACGATTGACACCCCCCTGCTAGAGGCCAATTGGCTGTGAATGTGCAGGGGACGGCCTTGCACAAGCATTTCTAGTGAAATGCTTGTGCAATGATAAATGCTGACAGCGTAGCACATTGATAATTCGGCCCCATAGTGTCTATAAAACAATGGGATCTGCCATGTTGTAACTTAGGTTACTTTCTCTGCTGTGGCCAATTAGAGGCAGATATAAATAGGTCACTAGAGTGTTTAGCCAATTGCTGTGTGGAATATAACAGTGCTCTTCACTTCCATTTCTAACAGGAACTGAAAAGCTTACAATTTCAGAATGGAATTATAGGAAAAGGGGACAAAATAAATAATGAAAGTTTATTGTAAAGTTTTTTTATATATACAATTTTTTTTTCATTTTATATTGTCATCTCAAAGTGTTTAATGTCCCTTTAAAGCATAATTCTTTTAGATAACGTGTGGGTTGATTTCTTTCTTTCTGTTCCCATTTATTAGCATTTTATTAACTCCCAATAAGTACTTTTCAATTTCTTAGGGGACACAATCCAGGTGCTAACAAGATTTATAATCAGATTGGAGCACACAGCTGAAAATTCAACAATATCATGCAAAGATAACACTGGCTTTGGTGATCACAATCGTTCTGACCATTGGTTTTGCACTTTATTTAAGCAAAAAATGGACACATCAAATTAAACATTAAATTAAACACATAAAGATTGTCTATAAATTCAAATAATTGCTTTTTGACATGTTAGCGGGTATTAAAAGATGATTTGGAATAATTCTATTATCTTGTGCATGTAAATACACTCTGAAATGGCCACAGATGCTATTTTAGATGTATATATGAATATATGGGCCTCTATTTATCAAAGTCTGGCGGACCTGGTCCGACAGTGGGGATCAGGTCCGCCAGACCTCACTGAATACGGAGAGCAATACGCTCTTCATATTCAGCATTGCACCAGCAGCTCACAAGAGCTGCTGGTGCAACGCCGCCCCCTGCAGACTCGCGGCCAATCGGCCACCAGCAGGGGGGTGTCAATCAACCCAATCGTACTCGATTGGGTTGAATTGCGGCGATGTCTGTCCGCCTGCTCAGAGCAGGCGGACAGGTTATGGAGCAGTGGTCTTTAGACCGCTGCTTCATAACTGGTGTTTCTGGCGAGCCTGCAGGCTCGCCGGTAACACTGGGCCTCAAGCTCTATCCGGAGCTTGATAGATATGCCCCATGGTCTTGATTCATTAAACCTATATTCAGCACTATTGTATAGTCCCTCAGTAGTGGGCCGGACAGACATTTATATATATACATATATATGTATTTAATATAAACAGGTATGTGATATCACATACAGCTAACAAATCTGCAGGAAACACAAGGAAAAAAGCATCAGGAAAAAAAAAAGGAAAGACTGGAAATGACCCCTGAGAAAGCTGTATTGTTTTTATAATTTTGTAACTATTGGATACTTTTCTGTCCTCTGTTGGCGCCTACCCTAATATTAGAAATGAAATGTCTTTATTTGAAATTTTGGAAGTAAAAATAATCAGGTAACCTATTATTTAAATGGAACTAAACTTGGCAAAACAGAGGAGAAAAGGGATTTTGGAGTAGTAATAGATAACAAGCTAAAGATGGGCGCACAATGCAGGGCAGAGGCTCTAAGGCTAATAAGATACTAGCATGTATTAAAAGAGGCATTGATGCAATGGAGGAAAGCATAATTCTATCACTATATAAATCCCTGGCAAGACCTCACCTTGAGTATGGAGTGCAGTTCTGAGGTCCGATCTAAAAAAAATGCATTACAGACTTAGAAAAAGTTCAAAGAAGGGCCACAAAACTAATAAGGGGAATGGAGAATTTAAGCTATGAGGAGAGGCTAGCCAAACTGGGATTGTTTTCTCTAAAACAGGTGCTTGAGAGGTGGCATGATTACTTTATATAAATATTTAAAGTCCATATACAGAGATAGCAAAAGCTCTGTTTATTCCAAGATTTTTTATGTGACAAGAGGTCACAATTTAAGGCTGGAGGAAGGAGATTTTGGGGCATATTTATCAATGTGCGAGCGGACATGATATGAAGTAGCATATCATGTCTGCCGCACATCGATAAATGCCGACAGCATACACTGTGAACTGCTGGTGCAATGCAGCCCCCTGCAGATTTGCGGCCAATCGGCCGCTAGCAGGGGGTGTCAATCAACCCAAAAGTATTTTATCGGGTTGATGTCCACAGCCTCAGAGCAGGCAGACACGTTATGGAGCAGTTGTATGGAGCAGCAGTATTTAGACATTCAGGCAAAAAGGGGCATCAAGCTCCATACAGAGCTTGATAAATATGCCTCATTATCTCCTGCAACCTAAAGGTTTTTTCACTGTGAGAGCAATAAAATTGTGAAACTCATTACCTAAGGAGGTAGTAGATACATTTAAAAATGGTTTATATACATCTCTGTCTAGAAACTTAGAATTTAGGGATATGATTGCTTCTGTTAAATGGGTCACCTTAATTAATGGGATTAATATAAGCTCAGCTGGAACTTTGACTGTAAGTATAATAAAGGGACAGTATATGCCAATTTTCATATAATTGCATGTAATAGACACTACTATGAAGAATAATATGCACAGATACTTATATAAAAATCCAGTATAAAACCGTTTAAAAACTTACATAGAAGCTCCCAATTTTGCTCTGTTAAAAAGGTAGCCAGAACACCCACTTTAAGTGGGAAATAACAAACACTCCCCCTTCCTCTGCATATGAAAAGGCTCTTTACACAAACAGGAGTAAGCTGGAGTTGGTATACGTCAGTATTCTCCTAAAACTTTGGGGCTTGGTTAGGAGTCTGAAAATTAGAGCAATATTATTAAAAAATAAGCAAAACTATACATTTAAAAAAAAACAAAAAAAACCTGTATGGGCTATATAAATGAATCATCTACAAAACATTTATGCAAAGAAAAATCAAGTGTATAATGTCCCTTTAAGATATGTATTGGTTCTACTCGATAGACTTCTAAGTTTTTTTCAACCTTATCTACTATGTTACTTTGTTACAGGTTGTACTTTATTTTAGTTTCACTCCTCTATATTCTTAATGAAATATTAGAACAGGAAAGTCCAACTGGTGAAAGACGCATGTGTCCGTTAGTATTAGTTTTTGCAACCCTCAGGAAAAAAGTATATCTAGGCATGTGTGCAAAGTTTTTGTGGTCCCCAGGAAAAGTGGAACTAAATATGTGGGCTTTGGGGTATTTTTTAGTTCCACTTGGGGTGGGTTTTCTTTTTTTATGGGTCGCAAAAGAGATTTTAAGTGCAATGCCCATACAAATACCCCTTTAGGGACAATGGGTAGCTTAGGCTTTTTTTTAGACTTCGTTTTTTTTTATTTTGGGGGTTGGTTGGGTGGGGTTTTTTTTTTGTTAGGGGGTACTTTGTAATTTTTTTATGTAAAAGAGCTGATTGCTTCAGGGCAATGCCCTACGAAAGGCCCTTTTAAGGGCTATTGGTAGTTTATTGTTAGATTAGGGGGTGTTTTTATTTTGGAGTGGCTTTTTTGTTTTTATAGGGCTATTAGATTAGATTAGATTAGGTTTAATTTTTATTATTTTGGATAATTTTGTTTATTTTTTTATAATCTTAGATTTTTTTTTATTTTTCGTAATTTTAGTGTTTGTTTTTGTAATGTTATTTTTTTTTTATTTTTTCGTAGTGTTAGGATTTTTATATTTTATAACAGGTTTTTTTTTTTTTTTTAAATAGTTATATTAGGTTTATTTATAGTTTAAGCTTAGTTTTTTTAATTTCACAGGTAATTTTTTTTTTTTGATAGTTATATTGGTAGTTATATTGTAACTTTAATTTAAAGTTAAGGGGTGTTAGGTTTAGGGGTTAATAGTTTAATTTAGTGTGTTGCATTGAGGGGGAATGGCGGTTTAGGGGTTAATAGGTTTAGTTTAGTATTTGCAATGTGGGGGGCCTGCGGTTTAGGGGTTAATAGGCTTATTTTAGTAGTAGCAATGTGGGGGCGGCGGATTAGGGGTTAATAGGTTTAATATAGTATTTATGATGCGTGGGATGGTGGTTTAGGGGTTAATAGGTAGTTTATGGGTGTACTTTGTAACATTTTTGTTATGAGTTTTGTGAAACATTTTTGTTTCGCAAAATCCATAACTACTGGTCTTTGATAGCGGACTGGATCGTGGTGGTATAAGCTATAATGCTAGCGAAATAGCCGGACCACACAACTTCTAATACAGGAGATCTGAAAAATCAACACTCAAAAGCCATTTTTTTGAGTGCGGAATGGAGAGTTTCAGTACAAGTTAAAACGCTTGCGGTATAGCTGTACAGCCGCGACTTGTAATACGGGAGACCTGCCATTCCGCTTGCCAATTTTCAGCGTCATAGCCATACCGCACAACTTGTAATCTTGCTGAATATGAATTAACTTGTTTAAGGCTCTTTGGTATGCAACATAGATGTTTTTTACTTAATGTTGTTTTAATGAAGCATAATAAAATGCATAACACTAACCATAGAATACTACAACTATTCTCTGTTGACATCTGTTTCGTTGGTACATTTATATAATGTCAATACCTCAGAGAGTTGAAACTTGCCTATAAAATGCATTAAAATCCATAGTCCTTTTTATACCGGCCACAAACAATATATGACTTCAATTACTGAAGCAAATGATGTTGTATAATTCAGCTGTCAATACCGTCAACTGCACCTACAAACAATGGTTTTCATTAGTTTAATTTCCTATTTAAAATGTAATCTTCACTGCAAACATTCATTAGGGCTAAAATACATTGAGTTTGCCAGCTACAGTGTGTGGTATTTTGTCTCATATGTAGTCACTTAGCTTTATTGGCTAGATTTTATTTTTTTAGACTTTTTATTTTTTTTTGTGGGAGGTTTGACTATAGAATTTGGTATCCCCTCCAGAAAACAAACTGTTCTTGGAAAAGGATCATAGGCTACAAATGATTACGTCTCAATTTAATGTAGGAAAAATTCTCAAAACAACCAGAACGAGAACAGAATAAAATAATATAAGTAAGAAATTGAGGCTTTAGAGGTTTCTAATCATATCATCTTTAGTTGTTTGATTATTTATCTTAATAGTTTATGTTCTGAATTTAAGATATTTGAAATATAAAGCATTAGTATTATTACTAATTGTAACAGACCATAGTTCTATTGTTTATACATGCAGTGTAGTTTGATGATGTTATCTAATAGGCAAGAGTTAGAATTGTCACATCGTTTATTGGAGGACCTGATGTCAGCACTGTTTTACTGGCATAATCCAGTGGAATGCAAGTCTCATAAAAACCAACGTTTTCTTTTAACCCACAGTAGTATAGAAATATTATTTTATTATACTTGTGCCCAGAAATGCCAGTTTCTCATGTGTTTTCTATTACCACCAGATATAACGAATCTTGCCAGTGGTATGACTTTTATGTTTACTGTAAATGATGGTGACTCAAGAGAAACTTATTTGTAATTCCTTGAATAATGACCTATTACAAATATGAAGTTATGTTATTTTTTTTTCTTTCCATTTAAAAAAATAAAATAATTATCACTTATGTAATCCTATTAGAGTTGTCAACTAGACAGAGTAATGTAGCGTTAAATGTGTTTATTGGAGATCTTGTAGATTAACATTCTGCTCTGAAATATTTTCAGTCATGGTGCAATTTAAAGGGACAGTAAACCCAAATATTATTATAATCTATTTTTAAACCTTGTTAAGTAGCAATACTATTTGCAATTAATAGTTATTAAATGTTTACTGCTGTTTACCAGTATTTTATCTCCAAAACTATTAACTCTGCCAAACCCACTGTTATCTTCATGATGCAGGCCCTATAATGATAGTGTACCAAGGTAGAACAATCATGGCTGCCGCATGCACAATTGTATCCCTTTGTGGATTCAAGCATGCGCATAGTGGATCAAATCTGTGCTCTGACTTGAGGTGCATCAACAACAAAGCGCCAGATATAGAGCTAACATGTGCATTGTGACGTCAGAGGGGGGCGCACCAGAGCACAGAATTTGCCGAAGTAGCTGATGGAGGAGGAGCAGCAGATAAATATATATATATATATATATTGAGGTAAGTATCCCAATCACCCCTAGACTACGAGCATGGTCTACTTTTAATAATTTCTACATTTAAATGTAGGCACTACAACTGCGCACATTGAAGAAACAAAGATGTCTGAAAGGAAGGCTTGTTAAAAGTGTGCATGCGATTTCTTATTTTCTAAATTGCGCATGCGATTTTCAGGACAAGCTGGGATAATGAATATTATAATTAGAACATGCCTACTTGTTTGCAATTGGAGGAACAGCAATGCAAATGTACAGTAATGATCAGCCTACTTTTAAGGGCGGTCCTTGCTGTGGGTTTATGTAGAAATAAATATAAGATTATAAGTTATTTTCAAACCTTCGTTTTGGATTACAAATAAGGGCATTTAATATATGCAATGTTAAATTTGATAATACAGTGATTTTCAGGTATCAATTTTTTGAAAGATTTGTAACCCTTTAAGGAAACATTCTTACACACTGGGATATGTGTGTGTGCTTGTATACTTTCCTGTTAAATAAAAGTGTCAAAGGAGACTGTCTAATCTCCTCCTAAGTAAGAGGTTACGCACATAGATAGCTAGCTAGATAGATGATAGATAGATAGATAGATGATAGATAGATTTCTGTAACATTTTATAATAAAAATTACTTTGTATATGTATGTGTATGTGTGCGTATACATTGTCCAATCTGGTTCCAAATATGTGGCTGCATATATTTATAACCAATTGAAAGCCACACTTTTTTCTGGAACTTTTTATAATATAAAAAGACATTGGGACCAATTTATTGAAGTGCGGACGGACATGATACAATGTAGCGTATCATGTCCGCTGCACATCGATAAATGCCGACAGCATACGCTGTCGGCATTTATCATTGCACAAGCAGTTCTTGTGAACTGCTTGTGCAATGCCACCCTCTGCAGATTTGCGACCAATCGGTCGCTAGCAGGGGGTGCCAATCAGCCTGATCGTATAGGATCGGGCGGATTGAAGACCGCAGCCTCAGGGCAGGCCGACAACTTATGGAGCAGCAGTCACGCGGAAACAGGGGCATCAAGCTCTTTTCGGAGCTTGATAATTAGGCCTCATTATTTGAGGATGGGCAAAATAAATAAACTGTATATTAAGCTTTGCATTATGAAAACTTCATTGAGCAGACCTGTATTATACAAGTAAAAGTGCACCCCAGGTCAGTTGTATATTTTGGAACAAGAGTGCCTAACTCAAATGCAATTATATATTTTTGTGTGAGAGTTGTTCTAATAGATTGTGATTACATATTTGTAGAATTTGAAGGTTTATTGAGTTTTAGGTAGCAAAGAAGATATTGAATAAATTGTAGAATGAAAAAAGTGATAGGGAACAGATTTATTTTCTCATATAATATTTAAAATGCAGTGCAGAGATGAAGAGTAGGCAGTTTTTTTTTTGTGCCCCGACAAATTACCACATGCCCTTATTTAAGGTATTATAACCACCTTTAAGGGGTTTTAATTAAACATTTGACCAAATCAAAGTTGAGATCTCTTATAAAAGAGACATGTCTTTTTATTATATGCATATACATTTCTTTAAACAATCATTCTTTATTTATAACTGTGTCTTGTACAAAAAAAGCAATGCAAAAGCATAAACAATATGCAAGATCAATATTAAAATGTCCATAAAGGTATTAATATGTGGGTGAGACAATAATGAAGCTTAGGTACCACTTGACAAAATGGAATGAACCTCTTCTATGATTTACCTTTGCTTTCACAATTTTGAAATTTTACTATGATTGTAAGCAGGTCAATTTTTAATAGATTTATCTTTCGTTTTAGAAGTTTTTCATCTGGAACTTACCCATACTGGTTGTTGTTTGGGTTGTAACAATTATCTACACTTTTAAGATTTCATATTAAAGAAATAGATATGGTAAATAAGCACCAGATGCACTAAATATATTTAAATTCACCACTAGATGGCATTCAATAAGTTGTTATATTCAAAGCTGTTATTAAAGGGCCACTAAACCCAAAATCTTTCTTTCATGATTCAGATAGAACATACAAATTTAAACAACATTACAATTTACTTCTATTATTTATTTTGCTTAATTTTTAGATATCCTTATTTGAAGAAAAAGCAATGCACATGGGTGAGCCAATCACATGAGGCTTCTATGTGCAGCAACCAATCAGCAGCTACTGAGCATATCTAGATATGCTTTTCAGCAAAGAATATCAAGAGAATAAAACAAATTAGATAATAGAAGTATATTAGAAAGATGTTTAAAATTGCATTCTCTTTCTAAATCATGAAATAAAAAATGTGGGTTTCATGTCCATTTAAGGTCAATTTAGGGATTAATAGAAGTGACAACTGGTGCATGTAGACTGAAATAAAGCATATGATTTTGTTGATATATCTGGACAAATAAAATTGAACATTTGAAGCACATGCTATTACATTATGTTAAAAAGCTGTTTGTTGGTTTGGTAAAGATTGTTAATATACATTTTCCTAGACATTATTAAGTGATAAGTACTAAGGTCTAGATGACGAATGGCACACTATTGTTTGTGCACAAGCGATATCGGGTTTTCACGTCAATTTGCATGCAAGTTAAATTCCGCTCATATTAGAAGATGAAAGTAAATGTGAACGTATGAGCACATCAATGGTTTACGCTAGAATGATTACCACGACTTCAGAACTCTGGTTTACTTTTACGCTCAAATAAAAAGTGCACAAAAAAATCCAAATTAATTTAAAAGTACAGTACAGTTACACTCTATACCTATATATAATCATGTATATTATAGGTATAAATATATATATTTGTGTAATAATCATTATATATATATATATATATATATATATATTTATTTAAATATCTCTTTAAGATTAAATAGAACACATTTTCCTATGTGCAGAACACTGGATTATGAAATATGCCATATTTTTCTCTTATTTTGCGCTTTTGAATAACTGCAGTTGAGTTTGCGTGGCTTGTGGGTGTTTTTTGTCCATTTTTTGGCATTATTGAAGTCTATTGGGAATGCAATTTTGGATTTGCGACTTCTCAAAGTCTATTTGTTACCCCGACTTTGCAAACGTGAGAGCCCAAACATTTTTCTTTAAACTTGTAATATGAGCACGAATCTCTGAGTGCAATACTTCTAGCGGTGTTAAAGGGACAGTCTACACCAGAATTTTTATTGTTTTAAAAGATAGATAATCCCTTTATTACCCAGTTCCCAGTTTTGCATAACCAACACAGTTATAATAATATACTTTTAACCTCTGTGATTATCTTGTATCTAAGCCTCTGCAAACTGCCCCTTTTTTCAGTTCTTTTGACAGACTTGCAGTCTAGCCAATCAGTGCCTGCTCACAGATAACTTCTCGTGCACAAGCACAGTGTTATCTATATGAAATACGTGAACCAACACCCTCTAGTGGTGAAAAAAAGTTAAAATGCAATCTGAAAGAGGTGGGCTTCAAGGTCTAAGAAATTAGCATATGAACCTCCTAGGTTAAGCTTTCAACTAAGAATACCAAGAGAACAAAGCAAAACTGGTGATAAAAGTAAATTGGAAAATTGTTTAAAAATACATGCTCTATCTGAATCATGAAAGATTATTTTGGCCTAGACTGTCCCTTTAATGCTCCAAAGCGATCGCAAACTACCACTCCATATTTAATCTAGCCCTAAATGTTTAACATAATTCTTAAAAATAATTAGAATTTGACTATTTGCACATTTATATATTTACCATATGTAGATCAATGTTTATAGAAATATGTTATATACAGGAGCATATCAAAATAGACTCATTTCTTTAGTGATGTGAGATTTCATTGACCGATTTCCTGCTCTGTTTCTTTCTCAAACAACATTATAGTGAACCACTTCCTACTAAAATGAACTAATTATACGATAGTTAACCTTTTTTCCAGAAGGCAAACAACTCATTTTTTTGCATGACTTTCATACAGTTTATTTTGTCTGCTCTCAATAATAATTTATGTTGCATTACATTATGAGCCACTTGAGACAATTGCCAGTACTCATCCAAACAGTTGTAAAAAAAAGTACTATTTATTTTTGTCTCTATATTAATTTAAGTCTTCAATGTACTACAACAGTAGCTGAATTGGACATTTTCTATAAAAAGTGGATTAAGAAACCAACATTAAAGTTTTATGATTCAAATAGGTTGAACATTATATATATTATATTTAAAATATTGCAAATACTGCTGCCATATAATGCTA